>NW_010135307.1:16886-19499 GCF_000699245.1 Pterocles gutturalis
AGGGAAGAAATATCATCACAGTAAGGAGTAAATTCTGACACAGAAAATGAGGCTGCGTTAATCTGTATTCATTCCCAAAGAAAGACTTATACTCGTGTATGCTGCCATGATGATATATAACAGAGGACATTTTAAATGCCAAGCCATAAAAGTGTATTTTCTTCATTACATTTTCGTTGAATGCTTTGATCTTCCTATTTTACACTATAAGTTTGATTCATCATTACTTTCCAGTAAGAAACTGCCACATTTGATTGTGGGAAGAAGAATTCTTGTCTAATTGCAATTTGTAAGCACAAGATTTAGTGTATTGTTGCCTGAAAAATATCACTGTCTAAATTATTTTCCCTGAAACTAACATCCTCAACAAATAAAAGCAACATATGATAGCTGGGCATAATTAAAGAAAAATGACACCTACTGTGACACGAATAAAGAAAATGCGTTGATGACAAGAAAGGGGAAAAATATTATTTCCCTGCAGTTTTTGGTGAAACACAAAAAGCATCACATTTTACTTCTTTAACACATTTGTTCAATGAACTGGAAAAAAAGCAATCCCATCCTCCAGACCAGGCTGTAATGTACAGTTATTTCCCTGCAGTCAGAGCAATGCATGTCAGACATTTTGGATTTACTGTGCATGCACAGCAACCCTGTCTGAGCATCTGGACACCCAACAGTCTTTTCTGAGCAGTGGCACAGAAATGAGAAAACAGCCATGAAAATCTGGGCATGTAGAAAACCTTCCTTAAAGGTTCCTATTTACATCTTCACTTTCAACAGCCCTTTTGATCTTTTCAGGTGCCTACACAGACGTTATACAATAAATTTTCAAGCAACTTTCTGCTTCTTCAAGCCTGTTCTTTTTTTCTTCCCTGCTTTTTCACTCCTTATCCTTCCTCCCTCACATATGCTTATCTCTTCCATTCCCCAATATTAAACAACTCATAGAAAACCACTGTTAACAAAACATGTAATATTCTGTTATCATTTGGCATTTTACCATCCAAAGCTTAGATGATTTGTGTTTTTTTCCTTTGTTTTCAGCACTGTCCTGTTTCGCCCCTCCCCGCAGCATTCACATATTCATTACAGATGCATTGATAAACTAGTTTTCGACTCCATGGGGTGTGAATAGGGTTATGGAAATCACCTATCTATAGCAATACTGATAACAAATATGCAGTGATAGCTCTGAGAGATATATTGTTCCCCATTCTCAGCAGCATAAGAACACTATAATTTGTAATCTGTTGGAGGACATACTATACTGACATTAGCAAGTTTTCCAGCCCATTCAGAGATCCATTCTGCTCCACCTACTTTCCTGTTGATATGTACTCAAGAGTCTAAAACTAGACTGGATATTTCTACCCCAGTTGGGAGTACAGCTTTGACTGCAGAGAAGATATATTCAGAAAATAATGTGTAATGTACTTATAGAGAAATATTCCTAGAATATGACTAGCTGTTACAGGAGGACTATCTCTTACTATCTACTGTAATTAGCTATTACTTGTAAGCAAATATATGTCACAGTAATGAGAAACACTATAAATCCCTAAAAAAGAAAAAAATATCTAATTATGCATCTTCAGTGCTTACAAATGTCTGGTCTCAAGTATTATATCTCGAAATAGGGGTCATTACTCCAAGAAGGAGCATAGTAGTTATGATTGGGTTTGCAAGACCAGAAAAAAAAGTTACGCTAGAATTCAAGGTCATACTGCAGCAACAATGGGATCTAGCAGCGGTGTGAGGGATGCAGCCAAAACCAGTTTAGGAGCCACTAGCCTTTTCCTGAGATATAGGAAACACTCCTCATGAGTCACCTTCTGAGCCACCTGCAAACTGCATATCAACCTGCCCTCAAAACCGCAAAAGCATGGCGGAGAGTGGGTGTATGCGTATTTCTCTTGTGGAAGAGGATCTCTAGCTAGACATAATAAATAAATAATGAAAATATTTTTTTGCAAGAGTAGAATGTTTTCCAAATTCCAGTTGCTGAACTGGGTGTTCGTAACCTGTGAACTATGACATTGGCTGCACAATTCCAGAGCTGAAGAAAGGTCTTACTATATTAATGTGATAAAAGCCACCTTGAACATTA
Organism: Pterocles gutturalis; assembly: GCF_000699245.1. Classification (NCBI taxonomy): domain Eukaryota; kingdom Metazoa; phylum Chordata; class Aves; order Pterocliformes; family Pteroclidae; genus Pterocles; species Pterocles gutturalis. The sequence goes on from NW_010135307.1 coordinate 19,000, forward strand.
GTGCCCATTTTACCAATATTTCACTTATCACAGCTATAACTTCATATTTCACCTTGTTTCATTACATTGGCAATTGTCCACTGCATTACCAACCATTAGGACAAACCCCAGTATTAGGGCAGAAGAACTCTGCTGTGTACTATATGTGGGTATCTTGTAACATCCAGGAAACTGAGCTATAAAACCAGTTATTCCAGTCTCAATGTGGATACTATGCTTGCCAACCAGTGCTTCTCTCTCAGCCACCGTGGAAAGCAGCTGTCAGAAGTTCCTCAGTAGCTGGTAGAGTTCCCTGGAGGCAGAAGTACGTTTAGACCATTTCTGTATATGGAAAAGGACCAATCAGATTAGAAAACACTTACTGACATTAAGCATCCATTAGATGATCTCCCAAGGTCCCTTCCAACCTCAATGACTCTATGAAATATTTTTTTATGTCAATAAACACAAGCAGATCTGATCAAATATTGATTTCCAGCACTCCTCTTCCCGAGGCAGCC
>NW_010135307.1:19530-50025 GCF_000699245.1 Pterocles gutturalis
GTTGTGAGTTAGTCAGGTGATGGGGAGGATGAGGGATGCTTTCCACTACTGTGTCTCTCTCTTGAAGCCTCAGGGAGTTCTCTGCAGATTCAAGAGAAACAAAACACACACGGCTTTGAAGAGAGCTCTTTCTTAGGGCTGTCAATACGGCTTTAGGTTTGTGAGGCTTTTCTTGGACTACGCAAAGGAGAAGTTTTGTACCAGGATCTGGATGCCTCCTTCAGTACCTGAAGGATTCCACAACCTTCTTTCCCCAAATCCAAGATATTCATAAAAACAAAATAAACAAACAAGACCATCCCTAGCATCTTGGCCCAGGCAGACTTCTTTTTCCTGAACAGGGGTTGACAGTGACAGGACAAGGGGGAATGGTTTTAAACTAAGAGAAGGGAGATTTAGGTTGGATATTAGGTGGAAATTTTTCACTGTGAGGGTGGTGAGGCAGTGGCCCAGGTTGCCCAGAGAAGCTGTGGATGCCCCATCTCTGGAGGGGTTCAAGGCCAGGCTGGATGGGGCCCTGGGCAGCCTGCTCGAGTGGTTGGCAACCCTGCCCACAGCAGGGGGGTTGAAACTAGATGATCTTTAAGGTCCTTTTCAACCCAGGCCATTCGATGGTTCTATGATTCTATGAAAAGGGAAAATCTCCATTTCCCTCAGGAAAATTACGAGCATTGCTGCTGATATTAACTTCACATGGAAGGTGTTCAGATACTGCAACCTTACATAAAAACCCTCAAGTGTTTGGGATAAGGGACAGTCCTTGACCCACACTATTGCAAAATATTTGCCAGTCCTAAGTAGATGGTCTCCATCCAAAAAGCACATGTAGCCACTTGCCTCCTTGGGCACTTCACAAGGGTCAAGTATCTCTTTTACAGCCTGGTAAATCCTGCCTAACCTCATCTACTGCTTTCCCCTTCCTTTCACCCTAATCTACACATCAGAGTACATTGCAAGGAGACAGCAGGGTGAAATTCCTATCATCTCTAACAATTCCTTAAGGGCAACGGAGTCCTGTGTGTTTCATTCACTTTGCTATCTGTGCAGTATTTAAACCTCATCTGAATTGGTAAGTAAAGAGTGTATCCCTGGGGCTGCAGAAGACAAATACAAATTCCTACTCCAAAGGTGTAGGGTTTAAAAGGAAGGCTGGGATAAGACAAGATAAAAACTCAGAAGAAGGATGAAGTGTAAGCCTTGTGTGTAGCTATGGCTTTTTTTTCTCCTCAGAAACCATAGCGGAGACGAAGCAGAAAAAGACATGGTTGTTCCACATGAACAGTGTAGGACACAACAAGCAGAGAGGATCTCCTCCGCTCATGCAAGAGCAGGATTTGATATTTTCTTTCTATTTCTGTAGTAAGTATTACTGGAGTAAGGAGGAGTCTATTGAATTCCTGTAAAAAAAAATCAAAATATGACCTTCGTCAGTAATAAGGAGAGCATTATTTATTTATTTTTCAATTTCCCCTTAAAATCCCTTGAAGTACAAGGAGAGCAGTGTTAGTGCAGGGCACATCACAAGCATTTGGGAGAGTAGGGGAAAAAAGGAAAACTCTCCCACTGAGCTCCTCTTTTTCAGAAGCATCTTTCTATGATTAGGAGTGAGTTCTTTTTCATTGCTTTCCTGTATTTTACCAGATTTTTTTTTTCCTTCATTGAAGAAAACATTTTCAGTCTGGAATAATTTTTAACTACTTCATTAAATTGTCCTAAAATACACAGAATTTTAAAACATTGTGCTTTTATGATGTGAAAACCCATTCTAGACCTTAATGGAGCTACTGCTGTGAAATCGTAAATCAGCATGGTCAAAAAAATGAACCATAGTATCTTGCATTGATGTGGGAGGAACAGTTTCTGGCCTTTTGTACAACTTTTAATCTATGTTAGGGAAGAAGCATTAAGACTGGCTTAGAGACACTGACAGGGTTTAAAAACAGATAAGGTAAATAAAAACAGTTAATTATTACCTAGCAAACAGTGAAAACTCGGGGCCTTTTTCACAGCATCTGAGCATCCTCAAATCCAAAATGAAGTCAGCTGAGTACTGCAGCTGTTCTGTACTTCTGAAAGTCAGTTGCCCATTTTTAATGGAGAATAGCAAAATACCTTGTGGGGATATAGCACAATTTAAAGTATTATGAAGACAAAATACTAAGTACCACTTCCTACAGTACACACCATTTCATCAGGGCATTTTTAATCAGCATGCCTCGGAGAGAGCCAAGCTCAGCTGCACAATATTTAATGTCAATGGCTGCTGGTTAGCAGGGGTGGCAATTCTGCTTAGTGGGGACATCTTCCAGTGATTTAGCAGTGATTAGTGTTTCTCAGTCTCCTGCTGACTGTCGCTGCTCCTTTCTCTAACAATAGCTGCTTGCTTTCCTCAGCTCTTCCGCATGTTAAAAAATTGGTTTTAATGTTTTTCCAGCACTCCCCTCTTCCTGCATGCCTCCTCATTTCCTAGAAAGAGCTCTGGTCCCAAGGGCTTGGGGAAAGCCCTGCTGCACGATCAGACGTGCTGCGACTGGCCCAGTTGGCAGCGTTGCACTATTGTGGGAACGCTCAGTCCCTTCCTCAATGCATTCAGCTTTTCATTCACCCTCCCTGGACTTGTCCAGTGGCAGCAAAACACTTTGCTGCAAGTTTTCAGTTCCCTCAGTAAGAGCATTGTCTTGGAAAGGGAATCTTCTCTGACCTACTTCATCAGTTCAACAGAGAGCTCAGCAGAGACCATCCAATTAAGAAATTCAAGAGCTTTTTGTTAATTTTTATTTGGTCCCTTTTATTGGGACAGAATTATTCTTTTGTATATTCTGGCTTTAGTCTGCTCACACATTAAATACTGGTAAATGTGCTAGCAGTGCTGAAATCTGCTAAAAATCCTGACCTACAATTTCAATCACGTACTTTAAACTTTTAATATCATTTGTCTGTCTGCTTCCCAACTTTGTTAAAACAGTGGTGGGTTTTTTTTGTGGATGTGGCTAGTTAGGTGATACTTCATTAAAGAATTCCTAGGAAAAAAAAAGGTCTTGCAAATTCTGATAATTAGTTTTATTTAAATTTACTGACAATGTAGCCTGAAGAGAACTCTGATTTAGTGACATAACAGAAACAATCCTCGGTTTTTTCTTTTCACTGTAGAACAATACTCCTTCCTCCTTCACAGGATACTTTGGGCTTCTCATATGAGGTAGATAATACCATGTCTAAAATATCAGTTATCTATTATTGGTTTTGCCATACACTTCTTATGTAGTCTTCAGTAAGTTCATAGTCTCCTGTCTACAGAAATGAACCTCACACTGTGCTCTACCTGTTCTAGACATTATATGGTTTCCTTAATTAATATAATGACAATAAGAGATAGTAGGATATTTTTAAGTATTTTTAAGTAGAAGTGATTCTGAAACACTTACTGCCTGGTTTTGGTTTTGTTGTGGTTTTTTTTTTACTAGCAGCCCGTAAACTTTAAAGGAAGTCTTTGACCTGGCATATGCTTCTTTTAGAAGAATTTGCAAATTTGTTGGTATTCAAATGACATCCATAAAATGATCATATATGAACACTTTTTAAAATACAGAGAGGAAAAGATAATATAGAAAGCTGTAGAGTAATTCAATATTTCAAACACTGCAGCCTGTGAACACAAGACAGTAAGGACCCTATAACAATGGAAGTCTACAGTGTACATAGAGTTTTGATATCAGACTTCATTTTTTAATCAAAGAATGGATTTTATCAGTGTAGGTCTAAAGTAACCTTTGGCACTGTTAAGATGGCTAAAGGGGGAAGGAGACTGGATAAAATAATTGCATATAAATCTCCAAAAAGAAATTGCATTTGATCCCAAGTACACATAGAATATATTACCACCAGGCTATGTTTAAAATACTTACTCAAAGAGACTGAACAATAAGAATTTTATTGGGCATAAAATGGAAAAAATGTGCTTATTTTTAATAAATATTTCATAAATAGTCCTTATACTTCTTTGAAGACTGCAGGAGAAATTCTCAGTTGACGTAAATGGCTCTAGATCTGCATCCTCAGAAAATGACTAGAAGCAAGACCCACGAAGTCTCAATGTTTGTATCCTTAGATTGTAAATTAGGAGCAATTTCAGAACAGAAACACAAAATGATGAATCCATTCACTGTTGAAACTTCATTTCAGCTGTTCTGCTGTGTTGACAGTATCTAAATTTAGGTACTCAATTTAGGAGCTTTTATTAGCTGGCTAGTCTCCCTTTTTAGTAGTGTAAAGAAAGACTGATCCAGAGGGCAATTCAGAACACATGTGAGGCTCCTACTCTGTCCAACTCCCAGTGCTATACAGTCATCCTAAGGTGATCAGCCTCTTAACTTACATGCCTCAGTGGGACAGCTATGGTAGCCCCTTGAATGACAAGATTTTTCAGCCTTGTTCAGCATCAACATTTTTTTTTTCCTGCATCTTTATAGTGTGCACATTATAGTACATACGGAAAGCTATGCTGAACAAGTGATAAATGTTCATTGGAGACTAAAGCTTCTAAGTTTCAAATAAGGGTACCACTCGGACTTCTCACTCAAAAAGATGCTGCCATGCCAGAGCCACCGACAACTTAAAGTATTATTGAGGGAGCTCAAATCAACTATGGTTTGTCATCAGGTGAAATTAACTTCACCCTAAAGTTTGTAAAGAATGGAAGGCACGTGAGGACAACTACTTCTCTGAAACATCTGGATTCTGATGCTTCTTTCTGGATTAGCTATTTTAAATAATCTTAATAGGAAGAAAGTCAACACAGCAGCAAGGAAAGGAGGCAGAAACTTTAATTTCTAGTTTAAGTCTCTTTGGCAAGAGATGCTATAGAATAAGAAAAATCTGAAAATATGGAAAGGAGGTTTTAAATACTTAAACCACATTACATAAGCAGAAATAATAAGCAAAACAAGGCAGATGAATTTCAAGTGGCACTAAATATAATCTCGTAACTAATACCATTCTAGAAGGATGACTTTCTGAATCAGGAAGCCAGTTAGTATTAATGGACATAACTTCTATGAGAGGCAGCAAAAGGAAAGGAGGTTAAGGGTTGAACACATTTTGTTCTGTTTATTCTCTGAAATCCAATTAGCTTCAGTTATTTGAGAAGACAAAGCTTAAGAACACATCTGAAGAAATGTAAGAGATCGAGACTCCTGAAGGAACAGGAAGAACTCTTGATACAAACATTGCCACACATCCAACAGGGCAAATTCTTTGAATTAGGCATAAAAGAAACAAGAGTCCTTCCCAACAGACTGGAATGGAATTTTTTTTTTGTAATTTCTGATCTTCTCTCTGTGCCTCTAAAGTCATCACCTCCAGCAGCTTGAAACCCACCACTGCTGCCTGTGCCAGATACCTGTATTCATTAATACCAGCATCTAACAATTGCCGAGGCTCTGTCTTGTAGCAACCTGCTCAGCACTGAGGGTAGGGGCTCATTTGTGTTGCACTGGCTGCACAGTCAAGCCAAAAAGTTGAGATGCATAAGCAAGTCTCACACAATCAATTTGTTTGTGATTAAAAAAAAAAAAAATGAACAAGGGAAAAAATAAACAACCTACCGTACTCGAATATAGCTGTGTTAAGAACACTCTTACCAAAAGTTTGTAAGCTCGGTAAGTAGGAGCACTTTTGACAAAGATGTATGCACGTGAACCTGCCATGGTGCTTTTGCAGCTTTGGGGGAAAAACATTCAGCCACACAGGAGAACAAGACAGAGAAAAGTAAACTCTGACAGAATGAGCTATAACCTTCTAGTCATCAGGTCCATGCATGCTCAACTGGTTACTATAACTGTTCCTCACAGATTGTTCTGCTTTCACAAGAATAAGTACAAAAAAAGTAAAAGAAAACTGCTACATTATACTGAACAGTCATAATTGACTCATGAGGGACAAGTACACCACAAAAACAAATAAATATACATATATACACACACACATATATATCCAACTTCCAGAGACAGGTAAAAACCAAAACACTACTAGGCTGTAGTAGAATTAGATGTGTGGGATGTTAGTTATACTTGCACATGTATATATATAAAACCCCATCTGCATGGAAACAGTTAATGTGAGAAATTATAGGGACAATGTTATTTTTTTCCATGTAATTGTTGGGATGTGGAAGCCTCCTTGTAAATGAAGCCCCTGCAAGAAGTTACAGGGATGAAGTGACTTTGTTGTTCTGAATAGGAGTTTCAAATAGTTGCTTATAAAAGCTATTCCCTCATTTTCAACCAAAAGCTCTGTAACTCCATTATGCAGTTGTAGTGTAGGAACTGATACTAACTTCTGTCAGGCCATTACACTAAGAAGAATAAATACTAAGAAAGTAAGTTAGGAAATACTGGATATCAGTAAAATAAAAATGTTAGAACAAAACTAATTGTAATTTGTATAATCAGAGGCATAGGTAGATAAATACCTGAAGTGAATCCATACGAATAGACAATTTCTGCTCTGCTAAAGCCAGTAGGATTTCAGCATTACTGGGCCAACTACAGTTTCTCACACAGTACCTTTGAAGCAGAACTTTCTCTTTATAGACATTTTGAAAATAGCAGTCTATCAAGTCACAGTATATAGGAAAAATCTCACTTATCTTTAAAGAATGCGCGTCAAAGCTAAACTGGTCAACTAGGATTCCTTTAAAATAAGAGAAACAGGCACCTCAAAAGGACAGTTAGTCTTATCTATTGTAAACACCAAGCTCAGGATGGAATATATTGCCCTGTAGGTGTGCTTTTTTCCCCTCCATCTATTACTGAAGAAATCTAGACAATGACCTTGAATTGGATGCTTAACTCTAATTGATGAAGTTACCTAGAAGAATTCTTCCCAATAAGAAAACCGATTAGTGTGTTCTCCTTGAGTCACAGATATGTTTCAAAAATAAAGAACAGACTTGGCTGAGGAAGGGAATGGAGACTTGGAACCCTATAGTGCTAGACAGAGCATCAACAACATTGGCAACAGCTGAAAGGTATGAAATCAGCTCTCCATCTCATTGCTGTCTATGCAGTTTTCTATTCCCTGTAGTGCTGCTTCTCCCCTTTCTCCCTAATCTGGTTGATTTGAGATTAAAATATGAAAGCAACTAGTGGAGAGAAGTTTTATTAAACATCTGCCGTAGAGGATGGCTTTGAGCTACCTCCTGTTACTTTGAAAGATACGATGCCAATAAATCTAGTACTGAGTAACGGTAACACCATGCTCAGTGTTAGTACTCATCTTACCCTGTTTGCTTGTCCTGTGAGAAGGATGACTATCATGCTGTTGTGGTTTGAACACATGCTTCACATGAGAATCATAAATAACCTGCTACCAGAAAACTAATTCAGTGCTTATGGGGAACCAGTGCCAGTGAAAGCATTTTTTGGGAACATGCCAGCAAGCTCTGGCTTGCTTGTGAAAACCACTGAGTTTTCTTTTCTCACATCAGTTCTTTTAGTAAAGGAGCCTTTGGAGTTAATGTCCACATGGGTATGAACACAGTGAGGGAAGCAATGCCTGTTTTTAGTTAGAGAGAGGGTTACTGTAAATTATTTTTGACCCTGTTGCTGTAGTGGTGAAAAAATAAGAATTAATAACAAAAAGAATCTCTATTTATTCTTTTTCTATGAAATTGGAGATGAGCTATTTCATGGAAATAGTAGATAGAACTGAAAAGCTGCACATCACTACAACTAGGAAGGGAAACAGGATTTCAGTAAATGGTCTGGGCCAAGGTTATCAACCTAGATAGGACCACATTCTTTAATGGGAGACTTGTAAAAATAAACAATATGAGTGACAACTCAAACCTCAGTTATCTGGATGCAACTGCATTTGTAGAGCTTAATTTTGGAATCAAAAAGCCTTGCCAAGTAAATATTCAATGTCAATTATATTGGAGGACAAATCTACTCTGCATTAGAGGTTCACATCCATTTGCATCCAGCAAACTAAAACAGACAATGCCAGACAGTTAGTTAGACTGGTTCCAGGTACTGTCTATAAATATGTAAATGGTCATATTTGAATATCTTTGTCAACTTATTTTAGTTCTCTAAGAAACACATTTTATGACCATCAATTTAAAACAAAAACTAACAAGTTTTTGAAAATGCTAACCTGGCCTAGAGGCCTAAGTCTTTACAAAGTGATATGGACCTTTTTTAAGCAAGATTTCCATTTCTTAGCTCAGTTAGGCATTGTTTAAACATCAGTCCTAATTCCTATAATTATCTAGCATCTAAGATCACTTGAAAATATAGAGAGATCAAATGTTATTATACCTGTCGGAAAACAAACAAAAAGCACTCAAAAATGACAAATATCAATTGCTGAAGGACCTAACAGGATGGAGAGACAACATACATTGTCCTTAAAAAACAAACAAAAACCAAAAGAGAAACAGAGAGAAACAATATTTCTGAAATAAATTTCTCTTGATATAGAACTCCAGATGGACACACCATTACTGCAGATTGCCCACCCTGCCACAGCACTGTCAGTATATCTTGGTTTTGACCAGCTGGGAACGTTGTGTGAAGAGACTTCCATACTGGAATCAAGAGTCCATGGTATGGTGATTTTCTGGTGTTTATATTAAGGGAATAGAAATAACACTTGGCTGCTCAACTCCTGACTCCAGAGCTCCTACAAATTTGAGCCAAGTCCTCCAAAAGTGAACAGTTAGTAACATAGATAAATGCTGTGCTTCTTCTCCGTACCCCAGAACATCTCTAGTCCTGATTTTACTACAAAAAACACAGCCCATGCTCAGACTCTATTCTAGTCCGAGTTAAACTGTACTGAAAATTTCTGGGTTTCTTGGAGTCTATGGACAGACTACCCAATCAGACAGCATTTGGAGCCAAATTTTCTGCTGGCTTAACACCATTAGTATTGGTGGAGTTGTGCCAGCAGAGAATTTGGCCCTTGAACTTGGAGTCAGTTTTCTGAAAACCTGTCCATTTCTAAGCAACCACAGAATGCGCTGATGAGGGCACTCAGAGACTGAAGCAAATAAGAAGTATTTTTTAAATCCATGTGAGTTCTTTTGGTCTGCCACCAAAAAATAAATAGCGCCTGCAGCTTTCCACCATCTGCAGCACCTGTAATTGCACAGTCCGGACTCCAAAGGGGCCTGCAGGCTGAAATTGGTTTTGCTTCACGTTTTCAGATCCTACAAACCTTCCATCTCATGTGATATAATGGAAGTTTTGTAAGGCCTCTTTAAGGTTTAACTGTCTCAGAGTATATATACAATTCATTCCACTCACTTGAATCCAAACACTGTCTCTAATATGTTCTGCCTATCTTTTCCATACCATTTGTTAGTGATCAGGAAAGATTTTTCCACTGTATTCTTTTCCCCTGCTGTTCCCTTTTTTGCCTGCTGGCAATAATTATAAGTTGTGCGGGACACAAAAAAAGCGGATATTAAATAGACTGTATGTTATTAAAGATACTGTCATAGCCTTCAGTCCTGAACCACCAGTCTGACTAATACATATTTGCCTTCCTTTGGCACATAAACATAGTCATTATTCCTGACAAAACAAAAAAAGGGGGGGGAAGAATTGTAGCTATTTAGTAATAATTTAAGGTTTTCATTTATTTCCTTGCAATGCAATAATGTACGTGCATCTGTGTAATTGTTTTTCCTATGTATTCTAGTTGAAATGCATCCTACTTCTTAAATTCATGACAATGAAACATTTATACCCTATATTCTGGGATTAATTTATATTGATTGGTTCATATTATATTATTAATATTAACATGCCACTCCTCCCCTTTAATTGTCCTTTTCTCTGCACTATAATAGCTACTGTGAAAGAATCCAATTTGCCAGAAATTCTGCAGTAAATTTTTTATCCTACCCCAGTCCAAGGATGTTGGGCCAACTCTTCAGGTGCTATCGCATTAGCTCATTTATACCAGCTGAAGTTCTCATATCTCATTTCAAACTGTGTTTCACTTTAGCTCTCAGGCTTTTGGGATAATTCATCAACTTAATCACTTCCATTTGTGAAGCTGTGATATTCTTCCTTTTCCCCCACCCCCCCTTTTTTTTTTTTTTCCCCCGGAGATAGGTGTAGATCCGACCTATGCAGGAAGTTTAATTCTGTACAAATCTCAGATCTGATGCACAGTGAAAGCATCCTCTTTATTGGCATCATGCTGTATTCGCTGCTTACTGCTTTGTTTTTAGAAATGTTTGCTGATCACTGTTGAATGCCATTCTGACTGGAATCAAATGAATTGGATTTGGATTGAATTGCTGGAATCTAATGTTGTTTTACAGCTCAGCTCTATTTTCTAGAAAATGTGAAAAAGAGAAGACCCTCTGGTGAAGTTCTGCTGGAACAGCAGGATTAAACTAAACCAAATTGGGCACAAGCTCTAACTGCTGAGCTTTGGAGTCCAGAGATACTCTTAGATAAAATATCTCTAATCAACTTAATACCACATCAGTTGAGGAAAGATCACATGTCATGTTCTGAGGGTGAGAGATCAGAGTATTCTGAATCTGTATATAGATAATACAGTGGCTCGGATATTGGTTTCATTTCTGTCTGATCCAGGAAATGGAATTCACTTCTTAGGCGTACAAAGCACAGGATAATACCCTCATAGTACTTTGCTCCTAGGTAGTATTTATCCTCAAATTATCTGGAAATGTATTACTAGTGAACCGCACAGCGGTTCTGTAAAGCAGAAAGACATGAGCTGATTATCAGACAGGAATAATATTCCAGATATTACAAATATTTATTTACCTGATGTATTAAGTTCTGGTCACTGTATCTCAAAGAACGTAAACTGTTTGAAATAGATTAAACAAGTGTTGTGGACATATAGCTCTATATCAACAGAGTATATATCTAAGACTGGGGCCTCCTAATTTAGAGGGAAAAAAAAAAAGGACACAGAGAGTAAGTAATGGTATAAAAGAATGAAGGTGACTGCCATTTACCACTATTAAATTGTGAGAGACAAGGATAGTTCAATGAAACAGAAGCACTGAGCATTTAAAACATTATATGGATAATTCTTACAATATGCATAGTGAATCTCTGAAACATACTAGCACAAGTCAGTAAAGGAAAACAGATTTAAGAATTATTTGATATCTGTACATCTAATGAGAATATTCACATTTACTTTTGGGTAGAAAAAAATAGAGGAATTAGCTCTTATGCTTCAAGTAATACCTTCACCATTTTGTGACATTTTTAGGAAATTTGTCTATAAATGTTATTTCATAACTGCCCACTAGGGGAACTCTCTAATGTTGTGTTTGTTACAGTTCATTACTGGTTACAGGACGAAGTGAACTGTTGATCTGATGTGGAGTGGTTACTGTTTTACAAATGGTTGGAGAGAGGTAAGAGTGACATACATAAAATGACAGGGAAAGTCAGTTACACAACTGGGAGCCGAGTCTATCTTCCAGGTCCAATAACTAAGAAGAAGACACTATTCACTCCTCAATTCTATAAATTAAGGTACAAAGAACTAATCAATAAAAAAAGGCACATTACCTTTGGAAGGATGAGTCATTTATTATCTGAATACACATATATTCTCTTATCATTCTACTTGTTAGAGTTCATGATTAGATACAGGATACTGAAGGTTTACTGAAGTAACATTGATACAAGTTAGTACTGTGACTTTTGCAGACAAAGATGTGCTGCAAGGGGTTTAGGCTCACTCAGTAGAACAAGCTGCTAAAACCACATCTGGTTCTTGCATTGGCTACTGAGAGGTGCCTTCTGCAACCCCTGCACCTGCTGTTGCTGCTTCCTGTCCTGGAAAATAAATTTTCCTTGCCTGTCTATGCAAGCCTGTGGCTCCACCTACTCCTTCCTTCTTCGCTTGAGCCTGAAAACATCTTCCACGATCTTCACGATGAACAGCTAATACGCTGTCTGGTTTCTGTTGCATTTTCACACACTGCTAACTAGCCACAAAATAACTGGCAACTTGCTCTGCCCAGGGTGAACAGAGATTCAGATCAAATCCCTGATTTCTAGATACCATTGGTTTCTCAAGTTACAGAAGTTTCTGCCAAGAAGTAATGAGCACAGAAATACATAGAGATACACCACAAATGAATTTTATATTTGAAATGTGTTAAGCCTAAATCAGGACACATTTCACTCATCTGAGACCTTTCAGTGTGTTAGAAGAGTCACTGTTGTACTTTACCACCTTCACATCACCTCCCGTACTGTTAGCAATCCTCCCCAAATCTAAAGCGTCTGCTTTCATTTCTGATCAACATCAGGAAGGAATGCATCTCCCAAGAACAGCTGAATTTGACTTTCACATAAACTTCATTATCAGCCTCATACCATATCATTCACTTGGTAAGTTATATCCTGCCTTAGTACTGCTGAGGTCACTGTTAGGGGTCCAGGCAAGAGTGAAAGCTGGATGAAACCCTGAGGCATCAAATGCAGACTAGAGAGACGTTAGAGTGCGATGCTAAATAAGTTTTTATTTTAACAGAGGGATGAACAGAATTAATTCTTAAACATTCAAAAATTTTTCATTCACTGTCATGGCTTTCACTGTCCAAAGGCTACTGGTATCTTGGATATAGTTTCTCAGAAAACAAGTAGACTTATCTTTCTAAGCACTGGCCTGTGTATGCATCAAAATTTACTCTGTTTTGACCATATTTATGCAAAAACGTGTTGATTTTTTTTAATTATCACAGCTAAAACTTGTGTTTAAATAAGCAATCCAATCTGTGTGGAAATCCACTGCGTATCTGTTTGATCTGAAGACAAGCTGATGTGTTCAGTCTACTGAAAGTAAATCTGTGACATTAATATTCAGAGTCTATTTAAACAAAGCTTCACAAAATAACCTGTGTAGTTACTGAGAAATAATGCAGAAGGTGCTTTTGAGTTTCAGTATCTGGTTCATACTCTTTTCTCAGATGTATGAAAAGATAGGTGCTATTCCATATGGATAGATTACAAAAGGACTTCGGGCAATAAGATGCAAAGAACACCCTACTCTTACCACTGGGCTGAAATCTCTCATCCATGTGGACAGTTCACACAAAGCCAAACTAAGGTTGTTGTGGAGAGCTTTATACTTCCTTTGCCAGTTCTGTACATAGCTTCATACAGAGTCTTTAGTCTCTGGAAGACTGTCAAGTGTTTATTTTTCTCTAGTTCAGCATTCATGAATACAGATACATGCATGAGCATTCACTCTCTTATCCATCCTTCAATTTTTTGTATAGACAGAGAAAACTCAAAAAAAGCAAAATATGCTGATATAACTTCATTTAGTTTGCTTCTAAAATGGTTTTAGTCATCAGGGTGTAGGCTGTTTGCACTATGTGACTGTCCCCTGGGTAAAGAGCTACCTAAAGGAATGGAGCTTTGGGGAGAACTGCTTTTCCTGTGTGAATTCAGATATTGCTTATGAATTCCCAACTCCTAAGCTTCACAGCTCATACACCATTGAAAGGGAGAAGTAAAAAATACAATCAGAAGCTGAAGTACGTGTCAGTGTAAGAGCTGAACAGCAAAGTGCAGGCAACTTTTTATTAACCTCATGCTTTTGTAGCATCTTCCTCATGGCCCCAGGGAATTTCACGGCCAAGCATGTTTAGTGTCAGCTCAGCCTAAGTCTCCATAGTAAAGCGAATTAGGTGGTAGTAAATACAGGTGCAGCTCAGTAAAACACCAATAGAAACACTGGTGCTGCCAGATTGCTCAATTTTGCTGTAACATTTGTCACCCTCTTTTTTCTGGTTTTTTTTTTTTTTTTTTTTTTTTTTTTTTTTTATGTTCTGACTGTTTCTAGCTCCTAAAGCAAACCACAGAGCCTTGTGGAGCCCCTCAAGAAGCTCTGCCCCATGATGGAGACGGGAACAGCTACCAATGCGTCTTAAGGCAGAAGCCCATTAGGATCAGGGATCCACCCAAATAACTTTCCCTTGAGCATTTTCCACTGAGCAGTGCAGGAGCAAGAAGCTGGAACGCAGAGACCTGTGGTCTCCCCCAGAATGGACGTTATTTCATTATTTACTGTTAATCCTGATATTTGCCCAGACACGTGGAAGTACAAGTGCCAGGCTAAAAGCTTCTTGCAGAACCTAGGAGCTTATCACACAGTCTTCGTGCACAGCCCTGTATAAATAATCTCAATAACATTACCATTCCTATATGTGTTAAGGAAGAGATAGTTACACGTATCTAAAAATTGAGGGAAGCTAGGTATCCATTCATCCATGCCCCACCTAATAATGCCGTGCACCTCTCTGGTGCTCAAGCATGTGCTATATACATGGTGACATCAGCATTAGAGACCCAAGGGAGCATTACTGATGCCCCTGTATGTAATTTGTTTTTAAAAGAAATCAAGCCTTCAAATAACGATATTGGACTGTTCTTATTTAGTCACATCTGTAAGGTTTTCCTCATGCATTGCTTAGTATTAACACGCTGTGTTTATCTCTGAGTACCAAACTCCTTTCTGTCCAAAAAATGATACTGAAAATGCATAAAAAGCAACATACTGTGAATAAACAGCTTATCTTGGGGGAGAAAGATAAAATTCACAATACTGAAAATGGGGAAAACCTTCTTCACTGTTGAATTTACCATTTATAGATTAATCTGTCCATTGTGCTTCTATGAAAAGCTTTTCTGGCATTCCACTCAGAAAAACAAAATCTACATTTAAATGAATGTAAGAGTGTACTACAGCAGGAGCCTGTCAGACTGTTTTATACCTCATTGCTATAATATAATGTTATTGATGCAACCTAGATTATGTTTGAGAAATGAGATAGTGCAAATTCTCTCTCATACATCAACCAATGTGGCACAAATATTAGCCTACAACATTATGTAGTTCTGAAACTATTATATGACCTCAAAGTTCCCTAAAAGGCTTCAAATTGGCATAGACTAGGAATTTGCTAAGGGTAAGTTTTCAAAGGGAATAGCTGTTGCTTGTTTATGGCTTAAACATTATACGATGCCAGTAATAAAATACCAGTGATGCATGCAAATGGAAAATCGCACTGCTTTTTGTGGTAAAAATGTTAATTCCTTTGGAAGAAACCAAGTCCCTGGATAAAAAGCATATCTCAGCCACCTGACTAACACACAGACATTTCAGTACTGTTTTATTGTATACAAGGGCTAGGAAAATCTAATAATATCCTGCTTTTTTCCCTAAGATTCAGCAGGTAAAAGCTCTGATTGAATTTCATCTTGATTTCATTAAATATTCATCAAGGCCAATTAGAAGGGCAGCTAAGTAGGCCACAAGGCCCCCTTCCATCATTCTGTCAAAGGCAGTCCATCAGACAGTCCTGTTTGCATTAGGGCCTGGTAGTCAATATCTTCATTCAATCTTTATGTAGTATCCCTCTAAATCACTGCTCCATCCCACTTTACGGCTTTTATGGACAGACAAGGGGAGAAAAAAATCTAATAATTCTGAAGGCAAGATGCTTACTCGGTAGAAAGCAAAATGCAAATGAGAAAAAACATCCTCAATCAAATGTTGGAATGAAAATCTTTTCTTTAATGAGCAATGACATTGGTAGAGCACTGATTACATTGAAGAAAAACTGTTTAAAATTCATAATCAATCAAGCAAGTTTATTTTAACCTTTCATGACTAAACCGCTGGGTTACAGTTTAATTTATTGATGGTGCTTATCTCTCCCTCCAACCACTAATTTTAAAATTACAACCCATATAGAATATGCTGAGTTGAGTCACGAAAATATATACTGATGTTTATATTCAAAGAAACCTATTAGCTCTGCCTGTTTCCCTTTAAAGATTCAGTGGCCTTTCTATACACGCCATGTTATATATATTTGTGGTTTATGCGGCTGAAATGCATTAACTCCACTGATGCCTTGCTGGACTGAAGTATCATGGCAGTTTTCATATCCAGGCCTGTTTGTCAGAGAGAGCTGAGCAAATATTCTTTTCTGTAGACAGGCATAAGGTAGTGCTTCATCCTGCCATGAACTGCCCCCACGTAGCAATGGGGCTCCAGAGGGCATTGCCTTTCTTGAAACATTTTTTGCCATGCAATTAAAAAATGATGCAGAATGTTTTTTTCTGTGAGATTTTTAAATTTTTGTCTATCAGATGTCATAAAAAGAAAAAAAATATTTCCTGTCCTATTGTTGACTCTCTTTCCAGAAGAACTTAAGAACTGCTGTGGGTTATAGCAAGGATCGGTTTACATCTTGTTTGAATCAGTTTCCTTTCCTTGAATTGCTGTTACATACAACCCCAAAATGTCTTCCCAATATGTTTTTAAAAGACTTTCAAGCTCTCTCATCCATTTGCTGAACATAATGATGTAATTTTTCAACCTAATATAGTGTATGGAAATGTAAGTTTCATTACTATATGTTTAAAAGGATGTTACTGTAAATTCCAGAGACCTGGAATTTACCTCACTGGTTTCTAAACCAGTGAACAAACCTCACCAGTTTCTAAAGGCTGTGTTCTTGTTAGATAAACTGTATCTGTGTACTTGTCACCGTCCCTTGTTGAAGGTTGAGCCTTTAGGTACTCTGTAGGTACTTTCCTGTACAGCACATACGTGTTTCCTTCCCACAGCATTATTCAAGTGTTACAAGCTTCACCTAATCCTTAATTAATATTTTCCTCTGTTTTTCTTTTTTTTTTTCCCCAAAAAATATTTAATTACTAACTGCCTACGTCTTTTAATGACAAAGAAATTGAAGGATGAATATCACTGGTAGTCATCAGCACACACGGGAGACAGTTGTATGTCTTTATTATACTCCTTCACCTAAGGACGCTTGATGATCTAAAAAGGCATGACATGAAAATAAATATGTTTTTGAGTAGTCCTCCTTTATTTTCTCAGTAACATATTAGATTACAAAAATATACTTTCAGAATTCTTTATGTTATAAAATTGTCATAAAATTTATCTCACTCAGCTTCGAACAGCAACTGGAACAGTCATTTCTACCCAGCTGTCTGTCCTTTCCAGTACATATACAGCTCCACTGCAGTACAGTGTGGATCCTTGGGCAATTCTGGTTTCTCCAGCATTTAATGCTGTTAAAAAATGTTGTCATCCCATTTAACACACACTGTAGACTACTGAGAGACAAAGATTGTGGTTTTAGTCTGTGTTTGTACTGTACCTAATCTCACTGCTTAGGTCAGGCAAGAAGCACGAGAGGGAACACAATGCTAGCAAAATAGTTTGGGCTGCCCGTAGGATGAAGCAAAACGACTTCCATGCAGGAAGGCTAGGGTATGTCCTCTGCGATGGACCCCAGATCTCTTCTTCCCTCGCAGGGCACATCTCTCTGCAAAGCCCCACAGTGCCTCCCAGATCCGGGTGCACATCCCGGACACATCCTGACTTTGTGTCTGGACAAGCGCTAGTGCACAGTCTCCTCTGTTCCACCCACATCTCTGGTTATCCCTAGAGTCATTCCTGTGGCTGTCTGCCCTAACAAAATGTCTTGTAAATCACACCAAAAACCTGCAACAGCTGCACCACATCAAAGGGAAGATGTTTATAATTTTATTTGGACTGCAAGCAGTTTGATATGGCCTGCAAAGGCTGTCAAAATGACAGAGTATTTAAAACATTTGGATATCATTTTAACTGAGTACACATTTTCTACCTGTTCTCTGTTGCCTGTATCCTAAATCTTAGTCCAGTTTCAGTATCAAATAACTCAAAAGACAACAAGAGTAAACTGCACAGAAGCTACTTAAAGCAGACTTCTTTAAGATAATCTACTATATTGTTCATTCCTAACCATAAACCACTGGCATTAACCATAAACCATCCTAATCACCATTGGCACTACACTTCTGTTGCTTTCTTAAACTGTGAACAGAGAAAATCCCTGACTTGTAAAAAAACAAGAA
Source organism: Pterocles gutturalis (assembly GCF_000699245.1). Taxonomy (NCBI): domain Eukaryota; kingdom Metazoa; phylum Chordata; class Aves; order Pterocliformes; family Pteroclidae; genus Pterocles; species Pterocles gutturalis. Next base: position 37,497 of record NW_010135307.1, read on the forward strand.
GAATGTCAAATGGCTCAGTTTGCAGCTTATGTTCAAATGATTATTTAAAGACTTCATCCTGAAAAATTTAGAGCTTAAGTAAACTACTTCTTTCCATTCCTCCCTCTCCATGTTTAGAAAAACTATGTCAAATATTCACTTCCCCCTTGTGTTTCCTACAATGGCAGCCAACAAAAAAAAAAAAAAAAACCTAACAGGATGCTGGGAACCAGCAGAAGAGTTGTTGCATACAAGCCAGAATGATTTTGCTGCTACACACACGCTTGTGAATGGGCATGTTTTGAGTACTGCGTTTGGTCTCTGCGTGCAAAGGACACAGCAGAATGAGAGAAGGTAGAGAGAAGGGTTGCAAATGAATAAGGTGATGGAGAAGCTTCCTAATGAGGACATTCTGAAAATGCTGGGATGGGACTTTTCCACTGAGAGAGGAGAAGGCTGGGAGATGTGATCAAGATTTCCAAAATCCTGGAGGCAGTGGGTAAGATGAATTCAGAAAATAGAGCTGTTAATCACCAAATCTCACAAAAACCAGGTGCCATCATGTTTACTGAAACTAGTGGAACACAGGGTTAAAACAGATAAAAGTGTATTTTTTAAACAGCAGACACTGAACTTCTGGAATTTGTGGCCATAGGAGGCTGTAGAGGTAAATAGTATCGACACATTCAAAAAGAGATTAGGTGATTCAGGGACAGCAGGTCCATAAACAGATCCTAAAGGGAACAGGCAGGAATGTACTCTCTAATATCCCTAATCCAGTGCTTGTGGCTGCTGAGGGGCTGAGAAGGGAAGGGACCGCAGGCAGTGCCCCGGCTCATCTTCTCTCTTTACACAGCATCTCTTGCTGCCACTGTGGGAGACAGTACACAGCGTTAGACAGACCACTGGCTGACTCAGTGGGGCATTTCTGATGCTTCTATATTGCTCAGCAAAAGTGAATATGCTCTGAAAGATGTGCAGATTGCAGCTTTATATAGTAGGTTTGGGAGAAAAAAAAAAAAAGAAAGTTGAGCAAAAAATGTAGTATGACATGTTTCTAGGGATTACAAAGAAAGGGTACTGGAGTCTGTTATGGTGCAAAAGACTCTGAAATGCCAGGAACCAGTGGTGAGAGGAATGGAAACCAGAAATATAGTGGGGAAGTGGTTTTCATAGGGCTGAAAGAGTGGTAGATACCCAACTGCAGATGGAAGTGCACGAATCATTTGTGGCCTTAGTTCTGCTTGTCTGTTAAATGAGGTTTATGCTATTTATCCCGACAGAAAACCCAGAAGTTTAATTTGTTATGTTTCAAAGAATTTTGTAGAAGCTGAAATGCAAATTGCTGTGAGACTGATCCAAAATGTGCATAACTCAATAGGGCAATTTTCAATAATTTCCAAGAGTTTGTTTGATGCCCTATAAAAGCTCTCATTGCTGAACATCAGCTTTAATAGCAAACCACTGGATAATAGCATTTGTTTTGTAAACCGTACAAACAAACAAACATTTGTCACCTTCTGAAGGTAAACAGTAATGAAAAAATGTTTAAGTTCCTAACAGCTATAGCCTAACTACAACTGGAAGTATTTTTCTCTTCCAGAGCACACTGTATTGTAGGCACAATCCTAGTTCATCAAGAAAAAAAAAAAAAAAAAAAGGTGGCTTCTTTTTTGGATAAAGAGAGTTATTTATACAGACAAGCTATTTTCTATCTTTTGCAGATGAAAACTGTTCAGGAGCAGGCCTTGACGATTCTGGTAGCTTTTAGATATGGTTGCTGATCTAAATGTCAAAAAGGATCAAAAGAATCTGTGGGATTTTTTCCTTCTTTTTAGGAATACATTTTCCTGTCCATATTTCTGCATTTTTTCCCCATTTTTGTTCTGGATACATACAATTACTTCCATTAGGCAGCCTAGATACACCAAGAGAGAAACTGGAATGTTTCATTTTATCCTCCACCAGCAAATGTAATCATGTTCCCTTGCTGATTTGTGTTTGGAAATTACCATTATAATCCAATAGTTTAATTTTATTACGCCCTTCAGTCTAACAGACCAGGCAGAGAATGTGCAATCACAAACAAAGGGCCAAATCCTGTTTGCCATACTAATGGGAGTAGTCCCACTGATTATAATGGGACTACATGCAAGCCTTACCCTTAACTAATGTGAAATAAGATAAACCTACTCAGAATCTAGTGGAGGGTTTTCTTGGAGCTTTTCTTAGGGCATATTACTGAGTTTTTCAAATACAGTCTAATGTAGTGGTTAAAATACAACTGAAGTGAGAAAAACCCTTCATTGGAAAGTGCAGACATTATGATATTTAGCTTATGCTGAGATAAAAAGGCTGAAATGCTTCTGGCTATTTGGAAGCTAGTATTTGTATACAGGTACTTGAAGAGTTTAAATGTAATCTATGTTTGCATTCTTTCGCAAAAGAAGCCATGTGACCTTTCAGGTCTAAACCCACAAATTTTGCCACTTTTTGCTTTTTAACAGGATTATTTGTAAATGGGAGTGATGATGGGGGGAAGGAGGAATCATCAGTTCCTTCGTTAGTTCTTTTTGCTGACACCTCGCCTGTGAAGTGATGCTCAGCCCCCATCAAGGTCCCTTTGACGTGTGCCCTTAGCAGGTCACACAAGTGTCTGCAGAACAAGTATTGGGGGAAATCAGACAGTTTTCTTCTCAGCTTCCAAACCCACATTTGTCTTTCTCAAACCTTTTTTGTTGAGGTTTCAAAGTGAAGGAAACCTAAGTTTTAAAGTGTAGCTGAGTCCTATAGAAGAAATTAGGAAGGGGACTTGCAGAGAGAGATGCTAAATAGCTGCAATATGGGGCAAACAAAGAGCTAGAAAGTGAAAAATAAATCCTGAAAAACCACAGTGCAGCTATGCTACCTAAGCAAGACACATATAACAAATGCCAGGCTATTAATAACTTATGTTAAAATAATCTAATTGATTTTTCCCCCCTAACCTTCTGTGTAACCAAGATGGAAGTATTTGGAAAAAAATTAGTCACAGAAAAGAAATAGAAAAAGGGAGAAGGCAGTTTTGCCTGCTTCAGGGGTTGCTTTTTTCCCCTGAAACAGTTAGTTCTCAGTTGTGTTTCAGGTCCTAGTTAGCTCTGCATAAAAATAAAACTTTTCAGTCCTTTAATATCATAATGTATATTTCTGTCAGCTTAGCAGAATCTATATCTCTGTATCCAGTTCTTTGATTTAGTATACGACAAACCAAATATACCTTTAAAGCCATCATACTTATACATTATCAGGTCATATGTCCACATTTTTCTTTTGATTCCTGACTAGACGTTATTTACACAAAACATCTTTCCTTGAACTCATAAAAATGTCCAAATGACCGTGTTTCTGATATACAAGAGTCAGTCAATATAAAAGATGCAGAATAAATTGATGACCAAAGCTTGACTTTCCCGAGCCATCAGCAGCACTGTAATAAAAATGATTCAAACACTTAGCATGAGTCATACTGGCAATTTGATGGGATCATTGTTTCCCAAAAAAGAAGTCCATACAGAAGCCTCTGTGCTATTCACTACAGCAGTCTGCTTTTATAATAATAAAGCAATACAAACTCACTAAGTACCATAGCTTGTCAGAAATCAAGTCTTACCCAAACAATACCACTCATCAAACATCCATGCCATTCGCTTTCTTAAGAAAGCCTGGGGACACCTGCAACCGTACAGCACACCTCTCAAAGCAGGGTGGGGGAGGGTGAAATCCAGGCTACTTCAGATGACACAAGCTTTTTCTAAAATCAGGGTTCCTTTCCAGGAAACACGCTGCCAACAGCTCCTTCTCTTTTACATTGCTTTAGATCCACTCATCCCAAGATTAGGCTAAGGAAAGCACATTCATTTGTAATTGAATTGGTGTAACTTATTTAGGTGCTAAGTCACCCTAAGCAACCTATACAGCTAAGAAGGAGAGACAGACACCTCCAGAAAGCATTTGAGCTAATCTAAGATCAAATTCACTCTAGAAGTGCCTTTTTCTTCACCAATTACTGAGAAAGCCACAGATCAAGCTCCTAGCTGGGAGCAAATCTCAGCAAAATGCTAAAAAAGGATCAGTTAGGGCTTGTAGACATTTACAGAGGCAGACCAATACCTTAATCAAAACCAGAAAGCCCGTAGGTATCACAGCTCACTAACAGTATGTATTCCCATTTTGCAACAATGTTCTGTAAAGAAAGCCAAAGCATGCAAAGGACTTCAGATCACCAGTGAAGATGCAGGACAAAAATGACCTAAACTCACCTCCCTTCTTCCATTCTCAAACGACAGCAACATAGGAAGGCTTCCCATTTAGTCATTTCTATTCATATTTTTTCATCTATGAATAGCAAACAGGGAAATATATTATGCAATGACCCCAGCACAGCGTTGGTGATGTGGGCAAGATGAGCCTGAGACCAGGGTTCCATCGTGGTGTTCCTCATCAACCCGTCACTTATATTATGGAAATTGTGCTTGTAGCATACACCAGCTGTTCAAACACATAACAACACAGTGTCAATTCTGTTCAGAAGACATAGAAAACTGGTCATCACTTCTCCAGTTTTCAAACTGAGATACTGAGATTAATGACATTTTTCCTCGCAAGTGATCTTTTTCATCCCAGAATGCATACTTACCAAAATAATAAGTTACATAATGTTTTCAAATTTCTGACCTTTCCTGTCTTTCTGGGTAATAAGATATAGTGCAACAAACTTCTTTTTCGAGTTTTGCCTAGGAAAGGCAAGCATTCTAAATGCCACACGAGGTACCCCACAGCCTTTTCTCCATGATGTATGTCGTTCTGCCAAGAGCTCGTGGAGGATTTTCTCCACACTGAAGCTTTGAAGCTGAAATGAAAACTAAAGGAGACCAAGAACCAGCAGGACTGAAACACCCAAATCTTCTTCCTAAAACAGTATTTGGGAAGCTACTGGGAATGCTATGAAATCATTAAATCTTTCTGTCTTTTAATATGCAGAGAAAAGGAGGAAAGGACAAACTGACACCAGCTTCAAGCAAGACCAAACACCTTGAGAAGGAACATATGAAGAGCATCCAAAGCGCGTACTTGAAAAAGTGGTTTGAAAAAACAAGTAGGTTTTTATACGGAGTCATGATAAAGACTGGGCCAAAAAGACACCAAATGGGGACAAACGTGCCTGAGCCCTTCCCAACAGCTGTGGGAGGAGACCCTGGAGATCCACAGTAGCAGTGAGAACAAGCAGTGAGTGCAGGCTCAAGAGGTGAGAGCCTGGCAGCTGGAAGACAAAATGTAAAGTCAGAGGATGAAGAAAGGACAGAGACGTCCAAGACCTCTGAGCCTGAAACAAGAAGTTCAAGCTTCAAGTTAGTTCCTGCAGAGGAAGCTATAGGGCAGGACTAGATGGGGCTAATGCTCTTCCAGCTTGGGTCAGCACATCAAACAACTCTGCAGGGGAAAAAGTGGCGCAAAATATCTTTTTATGGCTCTGATTTTATACTCTTCTACCCTCCTCTGGTGGTTTATAAGGACAAGCAGTCTCCTTGCACGACACCAGAAAACAGTCAAAACAGCTTTATCCCAGCACACTTAAAAGCAATTTGGGAGATCAAGAGGCAGACAAAAATCACAGATGGAAAATGGAGGTGCCACAGAACTGTAATAATGGCAAATAACAGTTATAGCAAATTCAGAGGATGTTTTGATTAGTCTTTGCCAGAGGTAGAAGTAATGTTGAGTGACCAGTAACGGATTGATTTTTCTCTGTAAGCTAATGCTGTTCAGTGTCTGAATTGCAGGTTTTACGGAACTGTTATCTTGAGAGCCAAAAATCTACTCAAGGATCTCCTTCTTCATGCACAGAACCTGAAATCCAGGAGTAAGAATTCAGCAAAGAATTAATATAAGTGTAAATGGTCAATACATGTTGGTGAGAGAGGCATACACTTTCCTCTCACTGGAGCTGCTCACATTTCCAGTAACTAATACCTAATTCAGAAAATCTGAATTTCCATCGTCATATAAAGCAAGGACAAGGACTCAACAGTTAGCTACGGTGTGGCATACCGAGGCAAGCATGCCAGATTCCTATTATCATGGTGAGATTCCATGACTACATTAAGCCAAGTTGCCTGACAGCTATGAAAAAGACAGCTTGATCCACTTTTATCAGAACACTGACCTTTTCAAGAAATAATAGGATATATCCTGCTATCATTTCTCACATGAAACTCCTGTTGAGGTCAATAGGAATTTGGCGTAAAAATGTGAAATCAGTACTTGGCCCATAATGTTTAGCGTTGCATAACAGGCTATTGGGAAGTGATCCAACGTTGAGCATAAGTTCTCAATAATTACACTACAGATTCCATTTCAAAATACTTTCTATCATTTATTGTGCAAATTAAAAAATGAGAGCCAGATCCTCAGCTGATGTAAATCAGAATAGCCACGATGAAGTCAAAGAAATAAGGTCAATAAAGATCAGTCAATGAACTCAATATAGCTGAGTAAAATTACACCACAGAGAAACTGGCCCAATGAATAATTCTCTTGTCTAATCAACACTGCAGATTTTTTATCTGCAGTGACTGATCTTTGCTGCATATTCTCTGCTTTTTCATGTGTGGAAGGTCAAAAGATGAAACTGTTGGGAACTCTGTGCGAACAATATACAAGAGAAAGCTGTAGCATAAATAAATTCACTTCTGGACTGTAATAAAGCATTTTGCCCTGGTATAATAAATAATGGTTTTTTTTCTTAATTTAATGAAGATTTGGATTTTTTGTCACGAAGCAATATTGTGATTTACTATCTTCCAAGCTTCTACTCACAGTTCAGAACAGAGCAGATGGTCACTTTTGTAACTTGCTTACTTATTGTGCTGATTTTTATAGTCCTGGTGTTATATGAAAAAGCAAATAGCTTGAATGTTTGTTTTGAGATGAAACCACTGCTAAGTATGTAGCTTTCTGTCCTCTTGTTTGAATCTGAATTACCCGATCTAGAGCCCTGGCTGATATTTCTGGATCCACATTCCTAAGAAAATATATTTGAACTACCTTACAGCTTATGAACTTATAAGTATTTCTGGAGGTCAAAAGCCTGTACACAGGCATTCAGTCAACCAGATACAAACATTTGGAAAATAGTTTTAATTAAGTCATAGAACTCCTTCTCCCAAGCCACAATTATTACTGTTTTTAACAACAATAATTCATAGTCCCATGATGTCCTAACAAGAAGACAGGACTCTACTATGCTAAGCACTGCACAAATGCAAACCAAGGCGACAATCCCCTCCCAGAAAAATATTAATAATCCACTAACTCCAGTCACAATTTCTACTCAGTATTTATTTTGTAAAACTGAGAGACAGAAATTAATCTGGCATATGTCTTAGACCATGCAGCATTCTGACAAGTCCAGCAAAGCACTAGATGGAGCCCACACAAAAACCAACTCCGTTACACTCCTTCCTATTTGTAATATACTTTCAGCTTGTGTTTGAAGGCCATTAAAATATGAAATTATCTTAAATATGGAAGCTGCATGACAACATTTCAATTAAAAAGCTTTTAGGAAAGGTCATGGAGAGCAACTATAATATATTTCATAAGGTCTTGGAAAGAAAGAGGGTACAGTATGGGTCACATCACAATTATGGTAAATTGGGTAGAAGACAGTTTCCTGAGACTGCTCCAAGCAGAATAAAAGTGATTGAGAAAGTCACAATATGACAGGTATTAGTAACTACCATCTATCATAATGTTTTAATATAGTACCTTTTATCTAAAAGGATCCCAAAACACTTTGTAAAACTCTACATGGAATAATTTCTTTTATCACTACTGCATGTGCATATTTCTGAGAAAGCAGTGCACTCATGAAATCTACACAGTAGCACAGCATGAAATTTTTCAAAATCCCAGAAAGTGAATAATAAAATTTCCGGTTTAAATTTGGGGAGGAAAAATGTGCATCTCTGGCTACATTCTGGCTAGCATAGTACATTTTCAATAGCAAACATCCTGAAGTGCTGTTGTACCTCTGCCCAAAGACAAGAACATCTAGCATTGCTCTGCACTTTGTAACAACTCAGAATAAGCTCAGAAGAGGAGCATTAATTACTGAATCACTGGGAATATACCCTTCAAAATCCATGTCCTATACTGAGGTTTCCTATCGAAATGCTACCTCAGATCAAGATAATCTGACTTACCAGGCTTGAAAAGATTCCAGCCCTGGTGACACAGTAAATCACAGACTTCTGCAGTGTTGAATGGAGAGTCAGTAAACTAACAAAAAACTCTTGAAATCTTTGCAACACCTACAAGTCTGGGGAAGATGACCTGTATTAAAAACCATAATGTATTAAAAAAAAAAAAAAAAAAAGCAAAAAAAAACCAACAAGGAAACAGGTAGATTGCTGAAGAGAAACCTTTAAGGGCCCAGCTCCGATGGGCTTGTCAATGTTAAGCAAAAATGTATCCTAAAAGTATGTGAGAGGATCTAAACAAAGCACTATCACCAAATATAAAATATCTCGACTTGGTTCATACTGCCATCTTCCTACCTGTCTGTCTTGACTTCTCTGCTTCTTCTTAAGAAAAAAAGGAAAGAAAACAAAACAAAACAAAAATCCAATGAAAGAGCAATGCAAAGACGTTAATCTTTTCCTATTCCCACAAGGCTGCAAGGAAGCATGCCTGGTGTCAGAAGGATGCAAAACTATTAGGAAAAGTGCTTTCTTCCACAAAACCTGTCACTTGTGTCTTAGGAGGAGTTTGATTGCTGTGACTAAAGATTTCATGTGGGGATTACTTTTTTTCCCATACCTGTGAAGGCTAAAAGAGTAGTTATGTTGTGAGAGTTCAATCTAAGAAAATTATTTATTTACAAAGGATAATATATATAACTTCATTTGTAACTTTTAAAATCTCCCCTTCTGGGTCATGCAACTGAAAAATGCTGCTTTTTGTAGTTTTTTTAATAATTTTGATGATGGCAAGACAAATATCTACTTAGTTTTTCAAAGTCAGAATTGTTCAAGGTCTTTAAAAAAAGAGTGGAAATCTTTTCATTGAAGTCAATATGTCTCAAACGAGGACTCAATTTTCCGAAATACGAAAGCCTTCCATATTTACGTTAATTTGTCTAGGTCATATCTCTCCCTTGCCTTGAATTTCTCCCCTCTAAGCCTTCAAAACGTGCTTGATGTGTTTTAGCAGGCTGCGTAGGTAAGAGAACATTGCAATACTACAGATCCTGCAAATAACCATTAATGTCTTTTCTATTATTTCCTAGAAATCATGTAAGATCTGCACACGGGGATTTCCTCCCTCCCCAGCCCACCGCGTGCGCATGTGCACGCACACACGCAGACACTCGCACATACACAAAGGATTATTTTATACTGACATTCAGCTGCCAGCTCATTTTATCCTGGTCTTTATAAAATAATATCCTAAGTAGCCTATTAGCTTTAAGGTCAAAATCTTTGTCTATTTTCTAAATCTGTTCTCTCCTCTCCCCCTCTCCCACTTCCTTTCCTTTCATTACCCTTTCCTATCAATTATCTCATCCCTGCCTGCTGCCCATCTGAGCAAGCCAGCAGGACCCCCTCAGTGCCCGCCAGATTGTCTCATTCAGCTAGCTCTCAGGTTGCTGCTGATTGCCGTCTTTATTCATTACCAAAACACTTGCTACATGGTGCTTGGGCCCTGGCAACCAAACTCTAAATCCTGCCAGCGAGAACGTAATTACTAGTACACCACAAACAGAGAATGGAGTCTGCTGTGAGTTGTTAGAAGCAGCCATGAGGTAGACCTGGGCTATTTTCATGTAACTGGAGCCGACTACTTGTTTGTCAGTTGGTGCGTACTAATGATTGGCCTTATTTGGTTTTTTAACACACTTTATCTGAGACAAAATATATCTCTAAAACAAACTCACAGATCTGTCAAGGGTAGAAATAGAATATGGTACAAGGGGAGCTTTACATAAGCCTTCATCTGCAGATTTAAGAAGTGTCTGGAGCCATTGGCACTACTTGTAAGTGGAAGGTATCCCAAGAGCCTTCTCTGATCCATGGGAGGCTACCTATAAGGGCAGAGTTAATTTTCATTAACTATTTGTTGAACCAAAATGGTTACTAGGCACACTGTATTGGGCAAACCAAAGTTCCCAAGCAATGATTTGCCTTCCTGAAGGAGTTGAACGTTACTTACAAATGATCTCGAGCACAGATTATCCTTTTCTCTCCTACACAAACTGCAAGAGTCCTCTGCTCTTATATGGTTCTCTGTATTTACTGCCCTTCCCTTTAAAAACCTGTTTAAAAATTTTATTCTTTCACTGGGGAAGTAAAGCTGGCCAGTTTCATTATTTCTAAAAAATATTTATTAGGGGAAGATCATTGTGACATCTCCTGAAAAGTTCTGTGTGGTTTTTTGCATCTGTTCTTCAAATCCTTAATCTTTAAAGTGCTCACAAATGAGGCAAATGCCTTAATGCTAAGCAGCCTTTAGCCGATTTGAAAGTTAAATTCAAGCAGCATTTATCTCCCCATCAATGGGAAGGATTTATCCTATTACCTATCACTGCCATTGACAAGAATTGGTCCTGTAAATCTCCAACATAGAAAGGGAAGCAGATCCATCTAAAACTTTTCATAATAAAAAAAAAATCACCTTTGATCCAAGCAATACTGAATTGTACGACAACAGTTATAGTGAAAATATTGTATAACACAAGGAAAATAATTGATATACAGAAAGAAAGCCAAACAGACAATTTTTTTTTTTTTTTAAAAAGGAAAAAAATCTTTCATACCACAGAGTTAAGAAGACCTTGCCCCTGGATTTGTTTGCAGTGCTTTGCTTAAGGTTTAATTCTATTGATTACACATTCCATTTTCCAAAGTGCCATTTGCCTGAAGGAGCAGGTGGTGTTTGCTGTTTCCATTTAACTGATATATTAGCCATGTGGTGCACTGCATCAGTGGGCAGTATTAATCAATTTACGGCAAGATGACAGAGAGAATCACTCACAGCAAAATTGCAAGGGAGAAAAAAAGGACAAAAGCAGGAAAATAATGACCACTAATGGGGAACTTGAAAACAGGAAAAAAAAAAAATCTGTGCTTTTAATACTTCTCTTTCATAGCAAATGGAATTGGAAGAATTTAGGAACAGACAGTGTTTGAAAGGAAAGAAATATCTCTGTGTTCAGTGCAGTACTTTTTGTAAGCACTTTACTGTTTGGCATTGTGTGATGAATACGCAGTCAAAGATCTCATACTTGCCAAGAAACTTAGATTTCCTTTCTTTAAATGGAAGGAAAATGCATCATAGAAGATCAAAGCTGGTACTGGTCTTCTCTTGGAAGATCCGTTAAGGTTCTATATGTGAGAACCATTTTGGTGCTCCACTATTTTATATATATTTTTTAATAAATATTTTGAATTTATGAATCTAATATGAAGATTTTTATGACACTGAGGTGGTTAGGTTTCAAATCAGCTGGTTCTGTCTATTAATAAGATTTTTTTTTTTAATTTGACCAAGTTACACGTTGTTCTGTAATTATACTTCTTCAAAAAATATATCTTGATTTAAATTCAGTGAGAAAATAGAGAAAGATACCTGCAGATGAGGGCAAGTGACTTCCTGTTTGCCGTCAGGAAATTCATACCTTTCTTCAGAAATCAGAGAAAATGCACCAAACTTTAGCTGAATAGTTTCACACTCCAAATTGCTTTCTCAGCCACAAAGCAGTGGAAATAGAGAATTGGTAGAGGAACGTTAGGCTCCCCAAGGGTGTCTCCAGAAGGAACCTGGAGGGTCTCATCTCAGTCGCACCAGACGATGAGCAGCATATTTCTGTGCCACAACTCCAACTAACTATTCATGTGTCTCGGCATCCAACCTTCTCGCCCTGTCAGACCAGGTCCAGGCCTACCCTTGCACTCCTGCGTGCCCTTTCTGCAAATGAGTAACTGCACTGGGTCAGATCCAGAACTGGGTTAATTCAGATGGTCCAACAGAGATTCATAGCCCAGCAAACTGATTTGGTGACCAGAAGCCACAGCAAAGTCCCAGGATGGCTGAAGGTTCCTTGAAGTTTGCAGAATCAAAGGATCCCACTCCTCAGAGGAAGGGCGGTGCCTTCCAGTGGGGCTGGGGCTCTCACAGAACTGTACTGGAAACGCAAACCTTCACATTAAACAGCCAGCAACAACATACCGATGGCTTTTGGGAGACAATAGCATAAAAATGCTCCTGTGACACAGCAGATGCGTTATAAACACAACAAGCAGAAAGAACAAGAGGAGAACAGACACCATATTTCTACATTTAGAAAACTAATATTTCTTCAGCATCTAATTATATTTTAAGAGCTGGACAGAGCTTTGATGACCTACTTAGCCCCAAGACTCTATCCCATGTCTTAACCGTGTGCCAAAGCTAAAAGCAAACCTGTCCTCCTGGGGAGGGAGAAGCAGAGAAACCGTTATAATTCTAGCAG
>NW_010135308.1:0-289 GCF_000699245.1 Pterocles gutturalis
CGTGGCACCGCTCAGGAGACGAGGCTCGCTGCTAGCACCGTGGTCTCCCTGCTCGGCGGGATGCTGAGATATTTTTTCAGTTGCCAATGCATTAGGAAATTTTTTTTTTCTTTTTTAATTTTTTTTTTTTGCTCTGTGTGTCTTGCTGACTTGTCGGCACGGCCCCGGGCGGTGCTGCTCGTCCCAACCGCGGAGCAAACGCAGCGTTGGCCGCAGGGGATCCTTGCCGGGAGGGGAAGCATCCACGTGCCGGCGGGGTTGGATTTTTTTTTTTTTTTTTTTTCCTTGG
>NW_010135308.1:714-3934 GCF_000699245.1 Pterocles gutturalis
CCATTCCTGGGGTGTGCTGCCCTGGCACAGGGACGTTTCCTCTGCCCTGCTCTTCGCTATCGGTTGGCAAACCTTCACCCTTCCCTCTCCTTATTTTCCTGTTTGGTTTTTTTTTTCCCCTGGAGCAGCCAGCGCTGCTGAAAATTCTCCCTCTTGCCCCCATTGGGGGGGTCTTCTATGTAAGAAGCCCCTTTCAGGGCTGGGGGCTGGCAGCTGGTGCTGGACGGGGCAGAGAGGGCGGGGGGGGGCTTGGACAAGGCTGGGGAGACGTCTCCCGCTTTCCTCTTCCACCGGAAAGCCGTCACAATCGGGAAAATGGGATTTTTCAGCCCAATCCTGGAAACCAGCCGGACCACAGGCTCAGGGGAAGGGTGCTAGGCGCCCCGAGCCCCCTCGGGGGAACGTAACGCTGCCAGAGCCTGATTCCTGGGGTCCCCAGTGCTCCCCAGTTTGGACCCACGGAGGGGAAGGAGCCGTCGCTGGAGGAGGCGGAGGGCTGGGAGCGGCCGGTCCGTAGGAACGGTGGGTTTTTTGCTCTGATGGTTTTGGCTCTTTGTCTCAGAAAATGAAAATTTCTGCTGCTGCAGTTGATGGCGCTGATGGACGTGGGTCCCTAAAGACGCGTGTGATGCTCTCGGGGCGGCTCCCGCACGGTGTTGGGCTGTGAATCGTCGCTCGGTGCTGGCTTTGATACCCAAGTCCATGAGAACGACGCTTTTCCGCAGCCGTTCTCCTGTCGAAAAGCTGCTTTTGATTAGTTTAACTAGAAATTAGTTTAACTAGAAATCGGTTTAGCCTAGGAATGGTTTGGGGCTCTGAATCTCCAGATTAATTTTTGTCCCAGATGGGAAATATTAAAATACGGTAGCGCCTTTATCCCATGGGATGTTCCAAGCGATTTAGGGTCGTGATGAGCGATCGTGGGCATCAGGAGCTGGTTTAATCTCAAGAGGGGGGTTTCAGATGAGGACGAAGAGCCCCAGATCTGGAGATCTCACCTGAAAAAAAAAAAAAACCCACTCGGGAAGCCTGAGGGTCTGCTGGAGCCCATGGTCACCGGTGGCTCGACGCCGGAGGATGCTCCACCCTTCCCGGTGTGTGTTTCTTCCCCGTTCCCCCACCGTGGTGCTCGTGGGTCCTTCACCAGCATCGAAACCCATTTCGGTCCAGCTCTTGCCTCTTCCGCTGCGTTCGCTCCTGGGGCGGGGACGGGGGGTCTGTGGGCGCTGCTGGGATGCCGTGAGCGAGCGTTCCTCTGTTATTACCCTTATCGGCGCCCGACGGCCTCTGGTCCCGCCGGGCGTGCCGGGCTTGCTCATCCCGGTTGGCAAACGGTCTCGAGACCTGGATCCGCATCTGCAAACTCTTGCATCAAGCAGGTCCGGAGAGGATCCGTGCTTGGAGGAGGCTCGTGGGTTGGGAACGAGGGCAGAGCTTGAGCGAGGGGGCGAGGACGATCCCAACCGGCCCTTTTCCGTCTTCTTCCAGCCAGCCCAGCGGCATCAATAGTGCTGGAAATTCGCAATAGAGGGAAGATGTCAAAAGAGCAGCTCAGCCAGCCCGCCTTGAAGCCGCAGCGGCGTGAAAAGTTGCTTTCATTTATTTCTTGAAGGAGAGTTGGGGAAAGGATGCATCGCTCACATAAAAATCCCCCGATAGAGCCACCCAGCTGCGGCCAACGCGGCGCCGCTGGGGTCTCCCCGGGCTCGCGCATCTGGACGGGTTGCCGCAGCGAGCACTCTGCTTTATTTTTCTGGCTTCGATGACAAAGCGTTGTGCCAGCGAGGAGTCAGGTTGGAGGTATTTTTGACGCGGCGCCCGAGCCGTAATCTGGAAATCTGTTTACTTCATTCCTTCTAGTCGGGGGGAATGACTTCGAAATATTTTCGGCTTTTACCGGCGCATGTAAGGATTTGTTGCCTAATTGCAATGTGAGATCCTATTAAAAAAAAAAAAAAAAATCCTTGGCTAACGGGCTAGAAGAGCCCGTTGATGGCCAGGGGGGTGGGTTTTTTTCCTGCCTCTCCCTGCTGCCGAGGGTTTCCACAGCGGTGCTCGTCTCTGGCCAGCCCTTGTCCCTTTCCCAGGTTGTGGGACGGGCGTCTCCTGCATTTCCCAGCCAGGACTGATGCAATTCGCACCCAGACTCCAGCCCCCGGCTCCTGTCTCGCAGCAGGTGAGGGGAAGCACGGCCGCCACGGCCGCCCCCCCCGGACCTGCCTCGCACACGCGTTTCCTTGACCTGTCCCTGTGCCGTCGGATGTGGGAGGCTGGATTTTGCAGCCTGACCCGGAGGGTTCCCCACCCCACAGCTCCCGTGGGCTCTCCTGGTGCTGCCCCGACACCTTTGGGGACCCACCGCCCTTCAGAAAAGAGCAGGAAGGGCAGCACTGCTGGGGTGATGATCCTGAAAACCCAAACTGGGTATTTGGGGACCGGCTGGTGCATCAAACTTCCCCAGGCTCTGGATGCGATGGTGAAGGTGTCCCGGGGGTCCTGGGGGGCTGGCGAGAGCCCCGCTGGGCTGGGAGCAGACCTGGGCTTGCTCTGTCAGCACTTAACTTTCTTTCTTTCTTTTTTTTAATTTTTTTTTTTTTTTTTTAAGCTTTGCTGCCAGGGCTGCGGCTGCTCGGATGTCTGCTCCTAAACCACATTACCGAGGAGCGCTGGTGGCCGTAATTGAGTTCAGCGTGTCCCCAGGCTCGCTTGCTCCCATCCCACAAAGCATTTAGGGAGCCCGTAAGTGCCTGATTCCTCACAAAGAATGAGATTAGCGTCCTGTTCTGTACAGAGAGATTTTTTTTTTAAAGTCTCTCTGACCTTCTCGAAGCTCATGTTGGTAGCTCCTTTGGTTGTCGAGCAGCTGGACCCTCCTCGTGCGGTGACGTGTTGTTTGCAGACTGGGAGTGTCTGGTGGCTTGGGTTCGGCTGAGACAGAGTTAACTTTCTTTCTCAACCCGCCAGGCTTTTTTTTTTCCCTTCACCCCTTTAATTCTCTCCCCCATCCCTGGGAGGTGGGGAGTGAGAGAGCGGCTGCGTGGGGTTGCCTCCCAGCCCAGGGTAAAACCACGACACTGGGGTGGGAATTGTCCCACTTAGGTGTTGCCTGGCGTGGAGGAGGTTCCAGCCGCGGTCTGGGGGCGGTAGCAGAGGCTCCAGGAGGGTTTAACCTCTGATCAAATGGATGGAGGAAGCGGTGGCATGAGCTGACTTGCATCAG
>NW_010135309.1:0-6723 GCF_000699245.1 Pterocles gutturalis
TCTGTGATTCTATGATTCTATGAATCTTGGATTTATAAAGGATATTAGACGACAGTAGCCCTCAGATATGTGTAGACCCCTCCCCCTGCCAGCTGTCTGTACCTCTACTGCAGGGACAATTCCACTGTTAAACTGCCACACATTACAAGCCTGGCACAATAAGCTGAGGGAAATTGGTGCCAATTATGTTCTTACCCTGGGTTTGTAATTGCAGTAATTTGACTGTTGCCTGGTGAGCAATAGGATTCTTCCTGCAGTGGTGCAGGTCAGACAGATGTGGGCAAGATCGGTCATACCTCTCCATGCATTGAAGCCTAGTAATGTCATCATATGGAAACTCTTAAGGGGAAAATAGAGAATAAATAACTAGTAAGTAGCAATGCTTAAATGTGGTGTACCATAGAATGTGAATATGTCAACCTGAAACCCTGGAGATTGATAGTGACATGATGTTTGTAGTAGTGACCATGACACCCATCACAGAAATCCAGCTAGAGATGACTCAGAGTAATAATTGTGCTCTGTTTGGTGACGGACTGACAAAACATTTCCTAACTGTGGTTCTATAGTAAAAGGAATTTTTCTTCTTGAATTTAAACCAGTAAAAAAGTTTCTTGAATAAAAAAAAATATTAAACATTTCAATAATGGTAAAATCAGAGGTTGTTCATTAAAGTTTTTTTTAAATGTGCTTAGTTTATAAAAATGTAACAAATGTTTACATTGTTTCCCTGAATCTTATTTTGGGATCTTTTCCATGTTCTCTCTCCTGTAGTTTCCACATCCACCATCATATTGGTTTTGAAGGTTGTCTGTAGAATTGATTGACAAAAACTTTCAAAAGCTCTTTTCTTTGGCTTTGAGATGACACACATCTATACTGAATTATGTAGTACAGTGTACTCTTCGGTAGCTCATATAAGCGTTTTACACTGGACTCCCTAGACTCGTAGAAAAACTATGGTAAAGAACAATACACTTCTTTCCCTTGACATGGCTTTTCCATTCTTTATTTAACTCAGGTTGTGTATCTCAAACACATAGATTCCTGATTAAGGTTTACAAAGTGTAAACTACTGGATACATTTTCAGTGCTTGAATGGCACTGAGAGCTATGTATTTCTTACAAAAGCTCTTTCTTACACAAATCTTTCTGACACAAACTTCAAGATGGTACGAAATATGGATATGAACATACTATGCACGATACCTATAAAAAACCAGTATCTTACTGAGAATTGTAAGATGATAAGAACTTCCACACAATTAATTAATTAATTATATAGTATGTAATTTGTAAATAAAGATATACCTGAAACACTTACCTAAGCTTAAAACACTTCATAATGGCAAATCTGTTGTCCAGGAAGGAAGGAGTTAGATGAAATTTTGTTTAAATTGATTTACAGAGAGAGTAGTAGAATACACCAACGGGTCTTTAAACCTGGCGTGTTTAAATAGTGTTTCATTTGCATTCCCATAAACAACTAGTGTCAGTCCAGCCTAGAATATAGCCAATTTCCTTAAATTGACAGGAAAAAGATGGATTGAGGGAAAAGTCCTAGAAAGTGTTCAGATATTTCATTTGTACTCACTAATGACTTGTTAACTTCCAGGTTTTTGGGGGGACTTTCTGAAAGACAAACTGTTGAGTTGGAACCTTGGCTTTCCTCAGATAAAGCTTGTTGTTGTCATTGTAAGCCTGTCTCAAGTTTAAGGTGGATTAAAAGGTTCATAACAAAGAGCTAGTTCCTTTCTTTCCACAGAGATAACAAGTCCAAATAAAGTGGTGTGCACTTACAAACTTTTTTGGAAGACAGCGAAGTTTGGAAATGACAGAATCTGGGCTGTGTTTTCTACCTAAACAGTCTCTACTCTAAAGAGTCAGTATCAAGGAGTAATACTGTCAAGTGTTGTAAAAAGAGGTTTGTTACTCTTTAGAGTGTTAGTGAAAAGTAGCCAATAATTTAAAGGAATAGGGTATTATTGCCATTTACTGGGTATTCTTATATATTTTTTTTAAAGTGTGTATATATACACAGATATTTATGTGAGACACTTTTGTGTGAACTATCTACTGAATTTATTTCTGTCCTCTTATTTACTCAGAGACACAAAACCAGCCAATTTTCAATATTCAAAAAAATTGATCAGAGGATATATAAGATTGAATTAATTGCGGGAGCTGGTCAACAGCCAACTGAATATGAGCCAGCCATGTGCCCAGGTGGCCAAGAAGGCCAACAGCATCCTGACTTGCGTCAGGAATAGTGCACCCAGCAGGACTAGGGAAGTGATTGTGCCCCTGTACTCAGCACTGGTGAGGCCACACCTTGAATATTCTGTTCACTTTTGGACCCCTTACCACAAGAAGAACATTGAGGGTAATGAAGGTGGTGAAGGGTCTAGACACGAGTCTTATAAGGAACAGCAGAGGGAACTGGAGTTGTTTAGCCTGGAGAAAAGGAGGCTCAGGAGGAAGCTTATTGCATTCTACAACTACCTGAAAGGAGATTGTACTGAGGTGGGTGTCAGTCTCTCCTCCCAAGTAAAAAGTGATAGGACAAGAGGAAGTGGCCTCAAGTTGCACCAGGGGAAGTTTAGATTAGATATTAGGAAAAATGTCTTTACTGAAAATGTTGTCAAACATTGGAACAGGCTGCCCAGGGAAGTGGTTGAATCACTATCCCTGGAGGTATTTAAAAGACTGTAGATGTAGTGCTTAGGGACATGGTTTAATGATGGACCTGTCAGTGTTAGTTTAACAGTTGGACTTAATGATCTTAAGGGTCTTTTCCAATCTAAATAATTCTATGATTCTATGGCTTCGTTGGAAAGTCTGAGCTGTTGATGGGACCTTGGCTGGGATCCAAAGGTTTTACTAATTCACTGCATGTTGCTTATCCCCAGGAGCAGGTATACAGCCTGACTTCCGTGATGGGATGTCATTTCCCACATGAAAACAAATGTTCTGTGGATCACGTCACAGGTTATAGCTGTAAGTTTGTAATTATATGAGGCAAAAAATACTGCCTGACATGTGGTATAGCTGTGCAGAGCAAAGGGCTGATAAGCAGCCCTCTGTATGCTGGAGAAATAGAGGCACTCCATGAACAAGTATTACTCATGAGCCAAATTCTCCCTCTGATCTCTCTAGTTTCATTAATTTTGAATTTGACCATATATCTATACTATTGTGTCATGGCCCAGCAGCCCATGCCACTGATCTGCAGTTAGGAAATCAATATATCCTGAAACTAATATCAGAAAAATGATTATAAATATGTCTGGTTTTTGCTGTCATTGTCATGGCACATGCCAATATACCTCAAAGAAGAGAACAAAGACAAATTACTTTGTTATTTACCTACTAAGGTAAGTTAAATCAGTTAGTTGTTTGCTATACCAAATAGAGAAATGCAAGCTGTTCAGTAATTCAATTAATTCAACTGATTTAAGAGAAGCAACATTTTAGATCTGAGGTGGTAGAATACCTCTGAAGTTGTGGTAATGTTATAGCACGGAATCTATAGAGCTGTAAATGCACCTGAATGAAATTGGTCTTGTAGGTCATAACATTCACAGAACAACCAGAAGAATCAAGTTTATAATTCCCACTAAAAGAATTATTAGTGACTACAGACAGCTTTAGACCTATAGTTTATCAAATGATTGAATACATTTCAGGAAATCAGTACACCATTGTCTTGCTGAATAGCCACAAATTATCTTGGAAGTTTTCAGAACTACGTGAAAGCTGACAAAATGGACTTTTGAACTGTAAACAGCAAAATACATTTCTTTTGTATAGTCACTCTAAAGCAGATGTCTAGATGTGATTATAAGGTGGTTGGAATTGTTGTTAGAGTTATTGCATTTCTTGTAGAAAAAAACATGGATTAAAACAACTTAAATGTGATTCTTTGCTAAACAAATTGATAGCAGGAGGTCTTAAACTGAGGCACTCAAAAATGGCTAATGAAGATCTACCAAAGATATGTCTTAAAAAAGTGTGGTGTTGCTCATGATAGAGTGACTAGAGTAAAAAAGGGATATGACAGAGGTTTATGAACTAAAAAATGGTCTAGAGTCTATAAACTGATGCTCTTATATTCCTTTCCATACTGCAAGAACAAAGACATGTCCAGTAAAATTGATACACAGCTAACACAGCAAAGCTAAAAGGCAATAGATTACATAAAATGCACAGCAATCCTCTAGAAAGCAATGCCACAATTACTGTTCAGGCAGAGACTTTAACCATGTTTAAAGAAAGACTAGATGTTTACAGTTGTAATGAAAACTTCTACTACCCACAATAGAATTAAAAGATGCTACAACTCTCATGCCTCATGACAGTAATGATCTGATTCAAGACTCTTTGGCTAAAATTTGAGTTGTTCTTCAGACACAGAAATGCTCCCACTGATTCTAAAGAGGTAAAGATTTTATCTGTTTATATTTAATAACGGGGATGGTGATATCTGCTACCAAAAATCTGGTATTGAGTAATTTAAAAAATTATATAATATAGCTCAAATTACACAAAACATCTTTTCACATTCTCCACACATTTAACATTTTAATTCTTAGACAGTATTCCACTTTTATTTTCCTTTGTGAGGAGCACTAATGGGTACAATGTTTGAATAAGTATTTCTTGGCAATATAAACTTATGCTATTGTGAATAAATTTGTTCCCTTTAAGAAGTAAATCTAAGCATGAGATAAAAGAATTAGTGAGATGAAGATAAACAAACAGACATATAAATGAAGAAACCCCAGAGAACATCAACTACATCATTGTAATGAGCAACTAGTTAATCTGGAGTCAGTTTTTTGCTAACAGAAAACCTTACCACTTGGACATTGTAAGCATTAATAAGATGTCAATAAATATATATTTCAGAATCAGAACAGATAGGTAATCATCCTCAATGAGGCAAAATGGAAAATAGGAATACCATTTTCTGACAACTTTGATGGTTGTCCTTTCCTCTCATCCCTACTTATAAGATAACAATGAGACATTTCCAGATGTTTTAAAGAGAACTTTGTGGAACAAAGGTTGGAAAAGATAAAACTCTCCACTCTCACAAATAACCAATCTGACACTAAAAACATACACAGAGTAAGAGGCTTAATTTACGAATACAAATCCTACATGTCTTGTTATTTGTTTTTCCCTTAAAGAGAAATACTGCCTTGGATGTAAGGAACCTTCCTGGTGAAATTTTTGCTGAATCCAATTCACTTTCACAAAATATGTTGTTAGAAGTTAACTGAGAATTTCATAAGTAAAAGCTGTGTAGTCCTCTTTTTCTCTCTCTTTTTTTTATTAATCATCTCTGATCTTAATGATCCTTTGCCACAAATGAAGCTTGAAATAAATAAGAACATAAAATATCCAGCTCATGATCTTTGCAAATTGTCACATTGTCCCAAAAATATGTATTAACCTTAACCACTGAAGCATAAGTTTTGCATGGATTATAAAGTTTATGTGTTTCACGGGAGGCACTGCTGTTACTCATCCCAGTTTTATATCAAGGTCTTATACAAGTTCAAGTCCATTGACTTTACTGGAGTTTCTCCAAGTTTACACTAATGTAAATAAGAACAAGCAGGACTGACAAACAATAATAACTATTCTTTTTCCAGTTAGACAAAATAATTTTTATCAATAATGTGTTTCAAATAATTTTTTTTTCTGATAATTTCACAACCTTAAGAGAATTTCACACTAGAGAGCAACTTCATTATACTGCTTCTAGATTATATTTTTTTCACGTGGTTTAACATTTATCAAAAATATTTCACTGTGTTCAGTTTTGGGCCCTTTACTACAAGAAAGACATTCAGATGCTGGAGCATGTCCAAAGAAGGGCAATGAAGCTTCCTGTTCAAAGGACTGTTGTAGTTTTACCCTGATTGGCAGCAAAACAGTACAACACTGGTGAAGGATCCAGAGCACAAGTCTTACGAGGAGCAGCTGAGGGAACTGGGGTCATTTAGCCCGGAAGAAAGGGAGGCTCAGGGGGAACCTTATTGCTCTTTACAACTACCTGAAAGGAGGTTGTAGCTGGGTGGGTGTTGGTCTCTTCTCCCAAATAACAAGTAATAGGAACATAGGAAACGGCCTCAAGTTATGCCAGGAGAAGCTTAGATGGGATACTAGGAACAATTTTTTTCACTGAAAGAGTGATCAAACATTGGAACAGGCTGCCTAGGGAAGTGGTTGAGGCACCATCCCTGGAGGAGTTTAAAAGACTGTAGATGGGGTGCTTAGGGATATGGTTTAGTGATGGACTTGGCAGTGTTAGGTTAATGGTTAGACTTAATGAACTTAAGGGTCTTTTCCAACCTAAATAATTCTATGATTTTATGAAAGAGGATTTATTTAGAGTACTGTATTGGGTCTGTGTGGCAATGTTTTGGTAGCTGGGGGGCTACAGGAGTGGCTTCTGTGAGGAGCTGCTAGAAGCTTCCGCCATGTCTAATAGAAACAATGCCAGACATCTTCCAAGATGGACTGGCCACTGGCCAAGGCTGAGCCCATCAGCAATGGTGGTAGCATCTCTGGAATAACATATTTAAGAAGGGGAGAGGGGTAGGGGCAAGAAAAATGGAGCAATTGCAGCTGGAGAGAGAAATGAGCATATGTGAGAGGAAGAAGTCTGCAGACACCAAGGTCAGTGAAGAAGAAGGGGCAGGAGGTGCTTCA
>NW_010135309.1:6881-13978 GCF_000699245.1 Pterocles gutturalis
GAGATCCACCTGCAGCCATGGAGGGTAATGGTGGAGCAGAGACACACCTGCAACCCAGGGAGGACCCCAGGCCAGAGCAGGGGGATGCCTGGCGGATATTGTGACCCTGTGGGAAGCCTGCGCTGGCGCAGGTTTGCTGGCAGGACTAGTGACCCCATGGCGGGATGCGCACTGGAGCAGTCTGTGCCTGAAGGACTGCACCCCATGGAAGGGACTCATGCTGGAGCAGTTCATGAAGAACTGCAGCCTGTGGGAAGGACTTACGTTGGAGAAGTTTATGGAGGACTCTCTCCTGTGGAAGAGCCCCACACTGGAGCATGGGAAGAGTGTGAGGAGGAAGGAGCAGCAGAAACAACATGTGATGAACTGACCGCAACCCCCATCTTCCGTCCCCCTGCACCCCTGGTAAGGGAGGATGTGAAGAAAATCGGGAGTGAAGTTGAGCCCGGGAAGAAAGAAGGGGGTGGAAGGAAGGTGTTCTTAAGATTTGGTGTTATTTCTTACCACTCTAATTTGATTCTATTGGTAATAAACTAAACTAGTTTCCCCAAGTTGAGTTTGTTTTGCCCATGTCAGTAACTGGTGAGTGATCTCTCCCTGTCCTTATCTCAGCCCATGAGCCTTTTGTTATGTTTTCTCTGCCCTGTCCAGATGAAGAGAGGAGTGATAAAGTGGCTTTGGTGGGCACCTGGCATCCAGTTAGGGTCAACCTGCCACAAGCAAGTATTATTTTAAAGGATTCTATGCAACGTTATTGAAAAAAAAATAATAAAATTCTAGGTACCAGATTATATTTTTAATTTTAAAAGTATAATTCAGAAATAATTGAAATGTGAGACATTTCTATTCAAGGCAGGCAGTTAACTGTGTCTTGCACCACACCTCTATGTAACACTTTAAAATTATTCTTGACTGCACATAAGAGAGAGAAAAAGGACATGGTGCACTTCAAATAAGTGGTATGTATATCAGATATATATAGCAACAACTAGTACCTACTGGTACTGGTTATTCCTTTTACAGTGTTTAAATCTATTATATGTGAGTGAGTGGGATTTGTTTTTCATAAGTGTTAGATTGATCAGTGGCAAGGACATAACTTTAATTTTGAAAAAGTGTGATAATCTTGATGTACTGATTAGATCAATGTCTTGACTAAAAGTAGTTAACAAAGGAGTAATATTTTTGATGTTTAGTATGAAGTGTGTCAATGCTTTCTGAATTATTCTAGTGACTTTTAAAATATACATTCTACCTCCACTGACTCTTGATCTTGCAGGATTCCCAAGTACAAATCAGATGTGGTGAGTTTTATATGTTTTTGGAATAGAGCTACTGTAGATTATGTAATTCATAATTGGAAATAGATAATATCTGAATAGAAACATTTCAGTTTTCTCTTATTTCTTGTGAAATGGCCAACTTAATGCTTGAGCAGTTATTTCAATGCTTTTCTTTGCACTAATATCTTAGGCTATGTTAGCTGTAGTAAATTACAGGGTTCTGGGTCAATGACTCAGGCTATGAATTATATTCCCTGTTCTGTGAAGCTGTTAAAGTGGTGCCTGGCTCAGTTTTGGCTTTAGACATCCCAAATTAATTCACAAAATTTCCACACACAGCTTTGGCCTGGTGTCACGCCCCATAGGCAGTATGGATGCACTTTCCACGTATTGCAGGACTAGGGCTGGAGATATGAATACACCATACAGGTGACCTCAGGATCAGAGAACAAAACTTTTTGCTAGTTCACAAGCAGATATTTAGCTGCAATGTCCACACTCTTCTGGAGAGGATCGTAACCCAAATCCCCACCTCAGTAGTGCCATAGGCTTCCCTGAGGAAATGTGCTCTCCTGCACGCTGCAGTGTTGATTTCTCCTGTTGGGAAAGGTGACCAAAATTTCTGTAACCAAGGAATAAAATGGAAAAGTCATGTAAATAAAAGCAAAATTGCAGAAGCACAGATTTACAGTTCAAGTTCTGTACAATTACTGACCAACCATTATCAATTTCCAGATATCTTTGTCAGACTTTTAAAGACAATTCATTTCTTAATAGCGTTATAGTCATTATTTTGGAAAAGGAATTACATTGGCATGTGCAGCCACTCTTAGCTAAACACTTATATGTGATAGTTTCAGATTCCCTCATAATGAGCTCAGTTTGGTGCCTTTGCTGCCTTTCTTAACGAGGCTGTAGCCTGAATAACTATGAAGACTAAACTGCCTGCTTTATCCCCTGCAGGACAAATTTAGGTAGGCAGAATACAATTATGCTAGTTCAAATTTGGCCCAAACAGCAGAGATAACGTTGGCTTTCCTAGTGGGATTTTTGCCTCTGTAACTGTGGTAATCTTTCATTAGATAGTCTAGCAATATCTACATCTTCAGCATGGAGCACGGATCTGTACTAAGGCATAGTAGAAGTGTTTCAAATGGAAAAATAAATAAATTAGAAACACTTGTAGCAGCCTCAGTGGAACAGATTCCCAGGAGAGCTTTATTTAAATTGCCCCATCTAAAAATATGTTAGAAAATAAACTCAAACCAGATTCATTATTAAACACTATCACATTTAATTTACAATTAATAACTAAATGGTATAATTAAAGAGCTTTAATGGTTTAATTTGCTTTATCCTTCTTTTCCTTCTTCAGTCCTTTAAGAAGGATTGACTAGTGACTTTTTCCTCCTGTAAAAGTTTTCTGTCCGCTAGTGAGGGATTACAAAACTGAATATTTCCATCCCTGATTTTCTTCAAGTTTTTGCTTACTTCCAAGAGAGGCTGTTCAGCACCATGGACTGCTATGTTCTTCATTTTTAGGTTCAAATCTGAGTTAGCTTTGGCATTTTGGATGTGGCACACTGATGTTTTTGAAGTAATCTGTTATTTACTGGGTTTCAATTAGACCATGATGTCCACACTTAAAATCAAGCTACTTACAAGTAAACTATGCATAAAAACATTTATTAGATTGGCCCTTCTACAGCTAGAAGTTTTTTCATTGCACTTCACAATTTTCTATCATGAGGTGTCAATGCATAAACTGCAACATCAAATAACTTGTGTCCCCAATTTCCTCCTGGGTCTTGCTCTCTTGATCATCCCTGTTGCAGCATATTAAACCCTGAGCATTTTTTGGGAGGTGAATTATCTGTTTCCCATGGAACAGGTGTTATTTTAGTGATAGTTCATTCCTGACACTGCTCCTAAGGCTTAAACGGAAGTTCCCACGTCCAGGTTTATGCCATCTGCCTATATATTTTATCACACTATTCCAGCAGGTCTTTTTCAATACTCCAACTCACATACCCTCATGATATTTCCTAACACATCTAACCTGTACCATTTTTACTATAGTACAAAAATATCGTTAAGGTAGTTTGACAGCAAATGAAATAACAAATTATTTCAAGCCATGGGCCTGAAAAATCATAGAAAACCCAGTAATTGTTTCTTTTGGTCTCAAGAGTGTCATGTATTATCTATAAAAAAATACATTATGAAAAAGAAATAAAATTACGCTGGCTATATGGTACTTTAAAGGCAAGTACTCAAGTGATGCAGAATGATCATGTGCATACTGCTCAAGGCAATCACCCTTTAAACGAGACAGCCTGAGGTCATGCATCAGCACACTTGACCTGACTCTGAGCTGTACTGTAATCAGTATTTCAAAACATAGAGGTTCTTCCCCTTTTCTGCCCTTTAGTTCTTTGTGGCTTTGTTTTAGTATGATGATTGTCTTACCTGTGACTGAATAATCATTCTTCTGCCTACTGACAAATGGTGGGAGAGCTTGGCAAAGGTAAACTATGTGGTGTCTGCTAGCTTTTTCCTTATAGGATGTCCATTCTGGAGAGAAAATGAAACGAGGGGCCTGGAACACGCCTTGTGAATTTAACACTATGCACTGTCTGAACTTCAACAGTTACTTAGACTCACCCATAAAATCTGACTTGGACACAATCTTGAGTGTCTTTTGCAGCTTTAAAAACACAGTTTTAAGTATGAATTGAATAAAAGTAAGCTAGCAGGAGCAGAATTTTTGACAGAGCATAAATAGTAATCCATTTTAGATTCACAGATAGTAATGTGTGTATAAAGTGCTGGTTTTCAGTGCCTTCCTATAATAAAGCAAAAATAAATGCCACTACAGGGTTGAAATGCTGTTTGTCTCCTATCAGGTTTACATCCATAAATACGTATTCTATAATTAATTTTAAAATGAGTTCTGTCAGAAATGCCATGAAAAAAATATTTTGGGATTTCTGGAAAGTGTCCGTACATCTGATGAGAGGTTATCTTTAAAGCTGTGTACACCTGTGGTGAAAGAAAGCAGAACTAAGCTGCTATTAGTAGCAGAAACCAGAAGAATCTCTGAGTACTGTGGCATTTTTTTGACAGATGTTTTTGTAGTACTAACAGTTAAGTCATTGAATAGGAAAAAAAAAAAAACTTCTTGGCCTTATATTGCCACACCAAAAGTATTGCCTGCACAATGCTGTCTGTTCCTATGTATATATATGTTTTAAATGGCTGTTCACTTCACCAAAATATATTTTTGACCTGTTGCCTTGTCTGTATCTTGTGGGGAAAATTTTGTATTGTGATGATAATAGGAAATGTAAAACTGTATTTTAATATAATTACATCAAATTACTTTTGAACTCAATACCTTTTTAAATATTCTAATACAGATATCAGTAAATTAGTTACATCTGGCACCATAATTACCCTTGCTAATCAGTAATTGCTAATTAATCTATTCAAACTGACATGAACAGTTTTAAACATCGCTAGGACATTAGAGCAAGTTTAAGAATCTAACTCTAAAACTTTAGTGTTGCAGAGGTTTTCTGTCCTTGCCAAATGTGTGACTTGCCCAGCAATAACTATGTTAGGATTGCAGTGCAGAATGGAAAGTGTTTGGATGATAATAATAGAAACCCAAACGCTTTAATTTACAAATAGTGTTTGTCTTGCTTTTCAGATTCAGAGAAATTGGAAAGTTTCTGTGGTAATCTTGATTGGGAAGCTTGCCAGGAGACGTCAGAAAAAGAGACACAAAACAACGTCTAACCTTGGACCTGAAGCCTGACTGGTTTCCTCTGCACAGGGCCAAGACATGGGTTTGGATTCTGTTTGATGTAAATACCCCGCAGATATTAGTGTGCTTCTTGACACGGCTTTGGCCAGATCAATTGGCATTCCCCAGGATAGTTCAGGGAACAACACATGCTGGGGACCATTCCTGGTAGACAGTTTTGAGAAGGTTGTTCTATACTGTGGAGAAAAGTTGATTTTTGCCACTATGGAAGCAAACCATGCCACTTGTCCCCTGGGCCACCAATGTTAGGCTGTTATAGACCAGTCTACATAAGCTGTAGAGAGGCAGGCTGCTTTTCTAAGCTAGTCAACTGCAGACTCAGCTAGAATTGTTCCACTGTAGATATCAACAAGGTCATTAATTTACAGAAGGTGTTTTTGAATTGTAGAATCCAGCAGTCAGGTCCTTACCCTCAGGCTTCCTTGTCATACGGCATGTATGCCTCTCTGTCTTGGTCTCTTTCTGGCACAATGCACCCACTGAATCACTATAGCTCCTTGAGAAAAATCTTGATTGGAGCTCCTGGCAATAAAAGAACTACTAAGAGAAGGGGTGGCTACATGGTTATATTTTCTATAAAGCCCTGACATTAATTTTAAGTATGTTTGATCCATACACAGCCTCGGACAACTTCCTTACCAGATTTCCTCTTTCATGCATTCATCATCAGTTTCTGTTTATTCTTTTATTCCTTGTTGTTGTGTTTTGTTTTTGTTTTTGTTTTTTTTCCTGATGCATATCAGCTGGTTCAAAAGGTATCACCCCCTAGACAAAGAAAGCAGAGGAAACTGCTATCAAATATTAAGTGCCTACCTCAAGATTTTTTCAATGACAAGTTTGAAAACCTTTTTGTTTTATAAGCAAAACTATTGTTCATCTACTCTTACTAAATGTTTCTTTGTTTTTGTTGACTTAAAGATCCAATATTCTATATGCCAGTAAACAACACCTAGAACATGAACCACTCTGCATTCTGTAGAAACCTAAGTCAGCTCATACCATCTATATTTCCATTAAAAACTGGTGAGAATAACACTCACCAAAGATGTGGAAAGCCTCAGTTCAGTGTTCCCTCATTAGCTTTCCATCTTACAGCAGAATATCCTTCAAGATGGAAGCTTTTAATAGAAGCTGTGCTTCAGTTTGATCTTCATGGAGGCAGAGAGAAACAACTCTCTTTAAAAGGTAGGCACTATGCTGCTAAATTTGTATGTACCTAAATCTCTTTCTTGGATTAGCTCTGAAAGACCTCTCATCTTCAGATATCCTAAGAAAAGTGCTTGGGAGGAAACAAAATATTCATCACTAATGTTTCTGACTAGAGGTTAAAGTTCAACCATCCTAAAATCTATATTGCTCCTTAGAGGTATCTACTTAGACAGAAAAATTGAAAGATAAATTTAGACTATATGCTTAATATATAGTTAATTAAAATTAGAATAGTCACATTAAATTAAAAGCCCAGTTTGGGATTAGCTAGTTATTTTGAGCAGGTACGTAGTGCTACTTACATTCAATCAAGTGTTTATTGCTTTTTTCAACACTTTCATTGCAGCTTATCTATCATTAAATCTGGAACAGAATATCTTTATAGAATCATAGAATGGTTTGGGTTGGAAGGAACATAAAGAGGATCTAGTTCCAACCCCCCTGCCATGGGCAGGGACACCTTCCACTAGACCAGGTTGCTCAAAGCCTCATCCAGCCTGGCCTTGAACACCTCCAGAAGCATCCACAGCTTCTGTGGGCAACCTGTTCCAGTGTCTCACCACCCTCATAGTAAAACTATAATTATTTAATCTTCCTGTTAAACAGTATGTTTAATCATTATGTTATAGTGCAAAGTAATTATCTTTCCTTAGCTATTTTAGCAGAGGTATTTTGCACTTCCCATGTTAGGACACTCAACTTGATTGTCTCAGCTTACCTGCATGAAAAAATTACTTGACTCCATCAGTCTAGGTTTCATGTTTTATATTTAGGGA
>NW_010135309.1:14009-16474 GCF_000699245.1 Pterocles gutturalis
GGAACTAAAATTCACAGTGATATCCAAACCAAGCCCTATAATTACAGCACAAGGACTTACAAAAGTAACTTATTAAGGTGAGAGTGCACTTTCTGGGTAATAAAAAGATGTTATTGACAAGGAATAAATCTAAAGGCTGTTTTTGTTTACTAATGACTTCGGTTTGCAGGCATAGACTGCATGTAGTAATTTAGCTTCATCTTTTCCATCTCTTCAAAGCATCAATCTCTCCATTAAGAACAGCAGCAGGAGCTGTGGACACTGGAAAGGATTGAAAGGAATCACTTTGTGTTTCTTTAACAAATCTTTGACTATGTTTTAAGATTTTTGTGTTGGATGTGTTATATAGCAGAAACTTTAAACAGAATCTAAAAGAGACCTAAATTCTCCAAGTAACTCCTTTGGAAGTTTATTTTGGGAAAGCTCATCTTGATAATACTTTACTTGTCTTGCTTTTCAAGTTCAAGCATTTTTTTTCTTGCAGTTATTCCCAAATACTTTATCCGTCCCTCTCCCCACCTTATTTAAACTAAACCTCAACTACATTGCAGTCACCTCTAATATGTAACAAGATTGCAAACCAGAACACTGAGTGGGAATGCCATCTTATATGGTACCAACACTATTACTGCATTTCACCTAATTTATTGAAAAAAGAGAATTTTGCCACTTCAAAACAAGAAGTAGCTCCTGGTTTTGCCTTTATAATATCAAAAGAAAACTTACTTAAACCACAAGTAGAACAGTTTATTTCAGAGAGGTCAGTGGAAGCTAATTGTAGTATAGAAACTCCTCCAAGACTATTGGCTTGGACTAGCTTTAAACCAATTGCATTGGATTGAATGGGAGATTTCTGTCGATTTCTCTAGCTTGCGTCTACAGAAATCATTACCGTTTGTAATTCACACTACATTAGTGTATAATATTTTAAGATTTTGCTTGTGTATTTTGTTGAGGGAAAGAAAAAAAAATTAGTTGTTGTCTAGTTAAATCTAATCAGTGTTCCTGCATGTATGTATTTGCATTAAAAATTGTGAATAAAAGTACATAAATGAAGAAAATATACTAATACAAATAGTTTTAAAATCATAGTATATTAAATAAGATTTAGAAAAATGGCACCGGGTTGTATAAATTGCAATTAAAATGTTTAGGAACCATAAAAGTCTACTTTTGGGCTTTTATTGCAATAAATTTCATTGAATGCTTTTCCTCTCTCTTCTTTAACTAAAAGAGAGATCTCACTGGTATTAGCAAAGGCCAATAAAAGCTACTTTTATTGTGAGTGAAGAGACACTGCTGCCTCACACCATTAGAAACAATTTCTAGGCTCCCAGAAGACACAGCTTAATTGATAAAACATTAGTGTGACAGAGAGCACTTGTCTCTTGTGAACTTACTAGAACTTAATGAAAATGAGCTTTTTTTTTTTAAACCTACTGCTTCTTTGAAAAGAAGTTATATTTTTCCTTGCTATTTTTATGTATTATCTGTACCATTTTTGTATTTTGTAATGGAAATATTTTTTTTTTTGGTGTTGGTTTTTTTTTAATCCAGTAGTGCTTGTAATTTAGCTTTCTATTATGAATAATCTCTTGGTAGTTCTCTCTGGTCTTCTAATGAAGTGTTATTATAGATCTGAATTGGGTTTAACTTCTGTAGTTATTTTCTGAAAAGCTATTGCTCCTCTACATATCAAAATAGCCTTCAGGTTTCTAATATGTTCTTCTAACATATTTTGATTCACCTTTAGCGAAGTAAAGCCTCATGGCCTCACTTGTTGCAGTGACTGAAGAACAGCCCATAGTTTTCTTCAAAAAGACATCAGTGAGGAGCTATACAATTATAGAATTATGAAATCATGTAAATATCTGAAGGAGGAAACAGCAGAAGGAGGAAATACACAAAATTTGCGGAGGCCAGTTTTGCCCAGACCTTATAAACCATCCTGACAAGTGCATATTTAGTCTTTCCTTCAGGAACAAGGATGGAAGGATCTTCGACCCAGCCTCGTTGTGTATCATTTCAGGGCTTACTTGCCCTTATGGTAGGTAGAATTTTTCTAGTAATCAGTATAAATATTTGTTGAAAATTAAATAGTTGACTTCAAATCTTTATAAAAATAATTTAAAAAGTGAAATACCAATATATAATCACAGTCTTTTCCTTTCTGTACTGAACAAACCCAGCTCTTTGCCTCCCACTGTAGACCATGTTTTCTCAACTTCACATCATTATTGTTGTTCTCTTATTCTTTCCTTAGTTACTCTATACTATTTTGTAAATGTGAGAACTCATTTTATACTTTTGCTGAAAACTCATTAAACCAAACAGAGAAAAATAATTCCTCTTTTTAATGGATAATATTCACATCCCAGAATGAGAATTTATTTTTCAAAAACTAACTTTACTGACATGTTGTGATGTAGTAGAAAGTTTGGGGTTTTTTTTTTATACTTGGGGGG
>NW_010135309.1:16484-16782 GCF_000699245.1 Pterocles gutturalis
GGGGGGGGGCAGTGAAGGATGGGATCCTGCCATACTCCTGCCTAGCCAGTTTTTCCCTGCTTTGTATTTTCACTCTTTTTTCCCCTCTTTTAGAGGTCTGCTTGTTATACTCTTTATTTAATCCTTGACCTATCTGGATACAAAACTTCATTTCAGAGAGTGACAGATTTTAGAGAAGAAGTTTTCAACTAGTGCATAATTCCATTAATTCCATTATATTTTTAGTTTACTTAGGATAATACCTGCTGAAATTGTATCAGAAAGCCTTTTAGAGTCAAGCTTCTTTAACTAACTTTAC
>NW_010135309.1:16843-29231 GCF_000699245.1 Pterocles gutturalis
GGTTTGACATGATGTTCTTAATACATCTATGTTGGCTTTTTTTCCTAATCAGCTCACTATAATTTAGCTTCTTGCAAACAGTCTATTTAGAGATTTCCCCTATGATTTTTCTAATAATCAGTCACATTTATTTGTTCCTGATTCCCTGCTTCTGCCTTTATCCTGTTGTGTGAGACACATCCTGAGATGTCCCCCTTTTGTGTTACATGGGATGTCCCTTATTTGCTACCAAGTTTCGGAAGATAATTCTTAATGCTTAGTGATTTATGTCATTAAAGTATTAAGTAGTCTGGGGTGGACATCATATGTTTACCGTATTTCACTTTTTTAATCTGTCCTCTTCTCTTCACCAGGTACTCCTCCTGTGTCTCTGTTAAGATTGAGGAAGTGTGGTGTCATCCAGTAGAATATACTTTGACAATATTATGGACAATATAATTTTCCCAGAGGAGTGAGTTTTTAAAGACTATGGCACTTAATTTTACTTGTAGAAATATAGAAAAGCTGAATAAACTTTGTAATTAAGTTTTTTTTTTGTCACATGGTACTATCTCAGTTTGAAACTACTTCACGTGTTTGATTTGAATAAAAATAGTTTTCCAACATGTTTCTCTATTCTTACTGTATGATATAGTCTGCTTGCATCACCCCACTCACTGCGTTTCTTTACTGCTCTGCTCACTGTTTTTCTGCACTGGAGTGATGACCTCTCATTGATGAACCACCCAGAAAAGCATTGATTTGTTAGAAGTAGGAACTCTCCCATCTTATTGTGAAGAGATCTGGAGTGATTGTCTTAATGAAAAGAATCAGAGACAAGGTCTAAACCTGGAATTATGACTGTCCACCCTGGAAGCAGGAAAAATCATCAGTCAGACTTGGTTGACTTTGAAACCCAAATCTGGGCACGTATTTACCCATGTCGGTATGTGGTTAAGGGATCTGGGACCAGACTGAACCAATCAATTAAAACAATGTAAGTCTGGAAGACACTAAAATCTCCCCGACTGATAAGGAAATGGAACTTCAAAGCACCTTAGAAACGATGAGAATCTTTTTTAAAGGTTAAAAGTGTTCATCTATACCTGTGAATCTCTTAATACACTGAAGCTGACCTTGTTTTTAAAAATAAACCAAGTACACAAGAGAAGACTATTTCCCACATTTTTCTCAATACTTGGTATTTAGTTTTCTTGAGATAATTTTAATAAAAAAGGTAAATATACCATTTTAGATGAAATGAGTGTATTCTATAGACAAGAAAACTACAACAAAGTGCACTAGAAAAGAACTTCTTGGTTGTATTTTTTTTTTAAGTAAAGCAAAAGTTTTTAGCTAAAAGAGTTAAAGCTCATTTTATTGGGTTTACATGGCAAGGTTTTTGTAGTGAGGAGACTGCAGCGGTGCCCTCTGTGCCCTCTGTCCCCATGCCAGGCAAAGCCTATTCCAGCAGGCTGCAAAACAGATCCGCTGATGTCCAAAGCTGAGCCCATCAGTGATGCTGGTGGTGTCTCTGTGACAATGTATTTAAGAAAGCATAAAAAACACTGTGAGAGAAAATGTGGGAGAAACAACCCTGCAGAAAACAAGATCAGTGAAGGAGGAGGAGGAGGTACTCCAGGTGCTGGAGCAGATTCCCATGCAGCCCATAGAGAAGACCATGGTGACACAGGCTGTCCCCCTGTAGCTCATGGAGGACCACACCAGAGCAGATATCCATACTGCAGCCCATGGAGGACCCTATAGAGGAGGAAGTGGATATGCCCTGAAAGAAGTTGCCACACTGGAACAGGCTTCTGGGAGGACCTGCAGCCTCTGGAGAGGAGAGCACACAGGAGCTGGTGACGGTAACTGGTGCTCCCTCTCTTTATCTCGACGCATGAGCTTTTTTTCATCTTAATTTCTCTGTCTGCCATGCTGAGGAGGGAGAGAGAGCGTGGTATGGTGGGTTCCTGGCAGCCACAGTAGTCCTTAAAGGAAAGTCACTGAAATTCTGGACCACAGAGATGAATCCTTAAATGCGTACTTCTTTCAGTTCCCTGGAAAACAAGGAGGAGTACACAGTCCCTGAGTTACCTAACTGAAATATTACATCATTAACAGAAATTTGTTGCTGTGCATAGAACATTTTACAATTTTAAAGAATTTGAATTGAAAAAATGATAACACATTATAACTACCAGTTGGTTGTTGTAAAAAACAAGTTATAAAACAATCATTTTGACATGATAAGAGAGAGTTACATGCAGGGGTTTTAAAAATAATAACCATTATTGAGAATAGCCGTTTGCCTGGACTTGCTCCATTTAGTATAACAAACAGAAGACAAAGGTAGAATGATATAACACATATTTCAGCTAGCTATTGAGAGACATCACCTTCAGGAGAGACCTCAAGTTTGCTGACAAAGGGATTCTGAAGAGCTAGCTTAGACCAGTTATCACTTTTAAAACTGGTAACATTAAGTGAAATAAATCACACTTGAGGTTTCTGCAGAAGCAGTATCAGGGACTTCACCTAATGGTTTCTTCCAAAGGCAATCTGTTAAAAAAAAGTCTTGAAAATCTTGAATTTTTTTACATCTGTCTGGTCTCTCTCATAAAGAAGATTTAAAAGGAAGCAAGATTTAAAAGGATTTAAAATGGTGGAAGAATATTTCACAGTCTAATAGTTTAAGTATCAAGGAGGAAGAGAAAAGAAATGAAGAAAGATTCATTTTAAAGCTGCAAAGGAAAATTAATCATGTACTCTGACATTCCATACAACAGACCTTCATCTATTTGTACTTGTACTGTGCCCAAAATTTTGTTTGACTGAACTTGAAGCTCTGTAAATGCTTTTGTTTACGAAGATTTCAACACAACATTCCAGTAGGCAGTTTGTTCCAATGCCTACGATATTTGAAATTGTTTAGTCTGTGCGATGTATGACTGTATAGATTACATCATTAGAATATGCAGCTGATCTTCTGAAAAAAAAAAAAAAGAAAGAAAGATTATTTTATTTATATTTATATATATTTATCATCCTGGAACCATGTACAAGAAAAAGAAGAGACAGCAGAGGATAATAAAAAGTATTGCGGGAATGATAGTTATCTCCCAAAGGTAATTAATGTAAACCTAAAATAAAAATATAAACCAGATGAGATTAATTCCATTCTGGAAGCACCTGCTTATCTACATTTACTACACGAGAAGTTCAGTCAGAATTTCTACTTTTAGATGACCAAAATTAGAAGATAATAACCTTAATCAGTGAAATCTTATATCTTACATGTAATAACAATGATAATTACATCGACGGTTTCAACATTTCAGCATACTGAAGACTATTACAGGGAGATCATAATTTCATTGTATAAAGTACTTTGTTGGTGATAAAATACACTGTAAATTATAAATAGCTAAGCAATAACCATTTCTCCCTTTTCTGGGAAAAGAAAGTAAGACCTTTTAAATATTTTTAAATCAAACATATTTTTAAAAATTATTATAATTGTATTGTGTTAATGCATGTTATTTGTCAAGTGCTAAATGTTTAATTTTTTTTTCTTTTTAGTTTATGGCAAAAAGATTTTATAAACTGCTTATCTAGATATGATTCTATAAATTCTAAAATCCTTAACTCCTTGGTAATTTGCATTGAGTAAGAATGTGTAAAAAAAGATAAAGTTCAAATTTTATCCCAAAGTGTCTTAGAGGGAGAATTTTTTTTTTTTTCAGTCTTGAAACTTTTCTAATGAATTCAAAATTCCCAGTGACAAATATGAGTGGAAATCAGATTTTTAAAAATTTATTTTCAAATCACTGTGCAGGCACTCACTTTTTAAACCTCAGAATCACATTCTAGAAGGGCACTTATACAAAATTTCAGTGATCCAACAAGGTTTGCAAACATTCAGTCTTATAGGGCAATTTAGCATGGAAACTCCAGCAAGACTTGCATGTTATACAGCTTCATCAAGGTTTTCTGCTGTATAACATTTTTATGATCATTCTCATTAAAAAGGATGAAGATTTCAAGCTACATAGATTACTTCAGATCCTTCAGACTCTGAAAGGAAACCTACAGAAATAAATTAAAAAAACTCAGCCCTGCCCCAAATTCTGCAAGTTTAGCTCCAGATTAATGACTGAATTTGTAATACACCGAATCACTTCATGGATGTATTGCCAACAGTGAGCAAATGGAAAGGAAAGGGGCTCTCACGTTCAATAAAATTGTTGTCTCACCTCCTAAACAACATTTGAACACTGCACTTTGCAAGAGAAGATATTCTCTTTACCATGAATTGAATTATAGACACCCGTACATACTAATACCAAAAGCTACTTTATAGTCATTTAATTTTAATCATCTTTTCTTCCCCCATTTTGCTTCTTTTTATTACACAAGCTGCCAAGCAATATTTTTCATCTCATTTTTATGTCTTTTATGAAATTCCCTTACTGACCTCAATGAAATTTTTGTCTAAAACATGAATAAAATCGAGATAATGACGTTCATTTGCCCTGCTCTTTAAGCTTCTGATGGGAAGGTGAGCATATCAAGCTTAAGTCAATTTGGGTATATTTTTAGGCCAACTGAAACCACAGACCTTATAAACTCCAAAGAGATGGCCATAAGTGATTTTTAACATTTTTATTTTTAAAAAAAAATTCTCTGAAGTTTAGATGGTTACTCATTTAAGATTTGCTTATCACATTCTTAATTTGCTACTAAATCGCAACACTGCATTCAAACAGCAATTAACATTTCTGTAATATCCCATACTAAATAAAGCTTTCTGTGAAGTACTTAATTTAATTATTAAAAAAAAAAAAAAAACCAAACAAAAAACA
This sequence comes from Pterocles gutturalis, assembly GCF_000699245.1. Taxonomy (NCBI): domain Eukaryota; kingdom Metazoa; phylum Chordata; class Aves; order Pterocliformes; family Pteroclidae; genus Pterocles; species Pterocles gutturalis. The sequence continues at coordinate 21,688 of NW_010135309.1, forward strand.
TTTCTGTTTTTACTGACTTTATCCATTTTAACTTCCTTTCCTGAAATTCTTTGTCCATTATGCTGGACATAGATGATGTAGTACAATGAAGACAGTCTCTCTTGTGTAATTCTACTGCTTAGAAGAACAGAAGTTCTTTTTCCTCATGATAGGATTAACAATGTGAACATTAATTTTCTGTGCATAACTTCCTGTCTTGTTCTGTCAATACCTCAGTCTAAAAGTTAAGGTTTCAATTCTAGGCTTCTCACAAGGTCCTGTACCAGCGCTAGCTCACACTGGGACAACCCAGCCTGTTTTCATTTCACTCAGCTTTCTGCTGGTCTCTTTTCTAGTTGTCCTCAGAGACTAATAAGCCCTTTCAGACAGTCATTCATCTGAATTGTGTTTTAGAGTCTCTTTGGATAGGATGAATTTCTGTAGTGTGCCTGTATTTTTCCCCCTGTATTTTAGAGAGTTGCTGGATGAGTAACTCAAATGTGAACTTTAACACTAGACACTGACATTGTCAGATGAAACCTACTCCTTAACTCCCTGTTTCCCCTGATGAACTGCCTTCCCATCCATTCAATCTGCAGACACCCAGCAAATCTCTCTAAAACCAGAACTGAAGTTCAACCTCCTCAACTCTGGAGTTACCACCAGACCAGGCTGGGAAGCTGTGGCAGCGGGGGAACTAGGAGCATGGACAGGTGCAGGGGCAAGGGCTAGAGCTGAATCTCAGCCCTCAGCTGCAGGATGACCCTGGTGGGCATCGCTCCACCCTGGCTCACACAGCTGATCCCACTTCATCCTGGCCCCAGCTACATGGCAGCACCCTGCAGATCCAGCCTGGGGCACACACAGCCAAACCCCCCTGGGGCTGGGGTCTCAGTCGGGGTCCCACACCTTTCACTAGGGAACTCTCAAGCCCCACTTCTGTTAGGGATTTAATGACCACTCACTGCTATTGTTATTGCCTCTTTTCACTGATGTTTTCAGTCTTCCCCAGTGTCAGTGTCAGCTGGCGATGTGTACTGTATGTCTGCCTAATAAATGGCACATAAAAAATATCACTCTTTTGGCGCATGAAAAATATCCCTCTTTCCTGACTGTAAAGTTGCAATTTTATTTTTCATTTTCAAAGTTTCTTCAGTTTTAACTTGTCCCTTTAACTATTCCCTGAAGGCTTTCACTCCTCCATTTCACTACTATTTAGGAAAAGCACAAATACCATATTGTATGGTGCTGTCTGTAGAAGTGCAATTAAGCCTGTCAGTAGTACAAATGGAGGTGTTACCAATGGACTGTGTATATGAAAACACCACGAGGATAATGCCCTGCAATGTCAGCTCTTATGCTCCAGTGACAAAGCACTCTAATAATAGTTATCTACAGAGATGTGTTCTACACTCCAGTGAGTTAACAAATTCTAACCCACAGAGCCTAAAATAGAAGAATAAAAGAAACAATTTTCTCCAACTGTTGAACTCTCTTTTGCTGCTTCTAGTAACTTTTCATTTGCTTTGAAACAACTATTCCCAGCATTTCTGGTAGAAGTAACACATCGGCATATATTACTGTTCTGTTTCCTTTAATAGAAGTTAAATAAGCATTCTGAAGAGTGTCCAAGGCATATTTATTCCCAAGTTAGGAGTAAATTATATTGAAACCTTCTTAGGGAATAAATTTAACATCAGCATCTCCTCATTTTACTTCTTTGCTTGAAATTAACACAATTCTAGAAAAAATTAGTGACACACAGTGTCACAATACAACTAGCAAACTCATATTCAGTAGCAAGTAACAGGTATAGAAATAATACCCTTCTCTGCTTGCTAGTTTATAAATTAAATTGTTTCTAGAGAAGCAAATTACCAAAGGTGTTTTAAATAAATGGAATAACAATATGGGAATAAACACAGAAAGAACATATTGACTGTTATTGTGAACTAAAAAAAAAATCTGAAATTTCTTTTGCCACGTGATATGAAGATTTGGACATTCTGCATTTCACTTTGTAAGAGAAATATCAGGATATTAAAAACAGTAAAAAAAGAGGAAATAAGCACTGGAAGCTCAAACTGAATATGTTTAGAATTCGAGGCAAAGTATTTAAAAAAAACAACAAAAAAAACACCCAAAACAAACAAATAATAATTGCAATCCAAGAAAAGTGTTAGATCCTCACATACTTTGATGCCCTGAGAACTGGATGTGTTTCCAAAAGATATGCTCTAGACAAATAAAAGGGCGAATTCTATGGGCTGTGATATATAGAGGAGGTCAGACAGAAATACTGAATGTTCCCTTTTGTCCTTTCACTTTATGAGTCAGTTTTATAGTCTTGGTGAGCAGGGCCCTGCAAGGTGCAGACATCTATTTATGAATCCAGTTGCAGGAACAGGAACTACAGAAAGTTCAGAAATGAGAGAGAGAAAGAATAGATAATAGAAAGATGGCTATGGTACTTGAATGCTGCAATTAACATGCATAAGTAAATAAAGTGAGGGTATCAAGGAACATCAGTTATACATGCCTGACCACACTTGTACCCCTAATGTGTATTTACTATGATACATCTAATTGCATTATCGTGTATTTATTTTCACAAAACTGCTACCTCATTCACTGTGCACAGAAAACAGTGAATGAAATAGCTGAGCTAAATTTAATTTAATCCTAACTATTTAATGGGTTGTTCTCTGCCTTGTGCATAGTTTATCAGAAAATCTGCATGCAGAGTACTCTAAAGTTGCTTGCAGTAATATCTTTGGGTTTCTAAAGTGCCTTCTTTATTAATTAGATTTGCTTCAGATTTTTATTATGGGAAGTGCAAATACAATTTGGACAAAAATTAATTATGGATCCAAAGGATTATTTAGGACTCAGATAAAGGGAGTCTCTTTCTCAAATATTTTGCTTGTTATTCAAATTATCCACTCAGTTAGGTAGGGTCTTTTGGATTTTTTTTTTTTTTTAATCATATACATAAAGAGATCTTGAAAACAAGTACAAGGGATTTAACCTAAACTGATGAATTGTCCTTATCCCATAACGCTGCTAAACAAATAGAACAGTGACATTCTGGGGAACAGTTTAGAAATATCTGTTTATTGGCTGAACATATACATGTTAGTTGACCCAAATAATGAGGAAGAGAGAATATAGTGAGCACCAATGATAAAACACCAGAAGGTGACTGGGAATATCTCTCGTGGGTTTATCATAGGCAAGGCATGTCTGACCAAACCAATAGCTTTCTGTGACAAGATGACTGGTTTTGCAAATGAAGAGAGAACAGAAGACGTTGTTTACTTTGACTTGATGGTGCAGTATGTTTTGTACAGGTGGACGATATGATAGATGGACCACTGTTTTTTGTAGTGAATTACAAAGTCCATCTAGTGACCACCAATGAACAGAATTCCTCAGAAGCTGATAAGCAGGTAATATTCTTCACGGCCTTTACTAACAACAGGCACAAGGGGATGGAATGTATCCACAGAAAATTTGTGGACAGTAAAAAACCTGAGATGTGTTGGATATATTGGAAGAAATGGTCATATTCCACTGGACCTTGGCAGTCTATAAAAATGGTTTGAGAGTAATTTAAATTTCAGCAAAGCAAATGCAAAATTAATCTTTAGGGATGGAATAATCCCAAGCTTCTACATGGGCCAGGCACAAACTGAATACAGAGCAGCTTTGCAGTTTTGTCCAGGTGGACCAGGTGAACATGATTAAGCAACACCCCTTTGGGGTGAACAAGGCTAGCCTCAGACTCAGCAAGAATGCAGTGAACAGAGCTACAAGAGAAATGGTACTTCCCTTCTATTTGGCACTTGTGAGACCACATCCGGAGAGCTGTGTCTAGGTTCAGACTCCCCAGTAAAGAGAGAGATTGACAAACTGAGGTGAGACTAGTGGAAGGTTACCAAGGTGAATGGGGGCCTGGAGCCCCTAATGTGTGGCTGAGAGCACTAACTTCAAATGGTCTTAGACAGAGAAGATTGGGAGAAGGGATCTTATTGCTGTCTTCAGTTACCCAGTGAGAGACTGTAAAGAAAACGGAGCTGGATTCTTCTCCAAGGTGCATTGAAAAGGTAATATCCTAAATATTCAGCCTGTGTTGCTACCAGAAACAAGTGCTATTAAGAATAGCGTATTTGGTGTGTGTGTGGGCTATGTCTCTTGGTCTATTTCTTCCACCAGCCTATTTTTCTTCCACTGTAGAAAGCTTGTCTCTTCCTTTCTTTTTGTTTTTTTCTTGAGAGGAAATAGAGATGCTTTTCTGTCAAAGAGGTGCTGTTCTGAAGTAAATTGTGTCTGATGGTGTACCAGGTTTGGTTATGAATATTCTCTTCTCCAGGAATGTTATACTGGGTAAATATTGCTACCTAGCAGAGTTCAAGACACAGAGTTGGAAATGCTGATTCCGAAATAAAAGAACAATGTTTTCTTCCGTGTTAAATATTTACTTCTTGCTGCTTTTTAATATTATTTTTTTGAAGAAGCAACTAAAAAGGTGCTGTTCCAACTACTGAGCTGCACAGCAATTTCTGCAACCAGCAAGCTTCCCACTAAGACCTCAGAATTTCAGTTTCATTAGCACAAAATTGTGACACTTCCACCCCTGCTTCTAAAAAAAGCCTCCAATTCTACCACAAGAGCCTTTTTTTTTTTTGTTTTGTTTTGTTTTTTGTTTTGTTTTTGGTTTTGATTTTTTTTTTTTTTTTGGGGGGGGGGGGGGGTTGACTTTATGATGCTTTCCCAAACCACTGCAAGATTGGGGTTGGAAGAGACCTCTGGAGGTGATCTGGTCCAACCACCCTGCTCAAGCAGAGCCACCTAGACCTTTTCCCCAGGATTACGTCCATATGGCTTTTGAATATCTTCAAGGTTGGAGACTCCACCACTGTTGCAGTTTTGAACCTGGCTAGCAGCAAAACACAACAGCAACCACTCGCTCATCCTTCCTGATGCCAGGGATGGGGGAGAGAATTAAAGGGGTAAAGGGAAAAGATACTAGTGGGGTGACACAAGAACAATTTAATGACTAAACATCACCCTTTAAATAACACCACAACAAGAAAACCAAAATACTTTTATAGCTTGTTAAAAAACACTGCAATACCAAGTTGCAAGTCCTTTCTATTACAAGTATTGCATCAAGTTTAATCATTTATGTTCAACTTGCATCAATTTCTGTAGTTTGAATGCAGAATATATTTCTAATGCAAATAAAATAAGTGTGATGAGTAGCAATGTGACACTAAGAATTCTCTGAACTGCTGTTGAATTCTGCTGTGCATCAGAAAAAGTGGACATTATACTTAGTGCACATGGTAGTGTCAGTAAAGTAATAAAAATTAAATCTGTCACTATAGAAAAAAGAGAATAGGTTTTATTAATATGAGCAAAGTACCTGGAGTTGTTCAAGAGTTTTCTTCTTATCAACTTTGAGAAGCAGAATTAAAATTAAAGTTGACATAGCAGTACTGAATCAAATTAAGGGAAGCCTTTCTGCTGAAGAAATTTCCGAATACTGTGAAATTAGATTTTTTAAGTAATGCAACAAATTCGTAAGAACAGACAAAAGACACCTCTTTAAAATTAAACTAACATGGCTAAAAATGTAGTACACAGTAACAAAAAAAAAAAAAAAAAAAAAAGAGTCTACCAAAGGAAAGGTGATGCAAGCCTTTAAAGATGGAAGTGTGGCTTTAATTGCAACAAAACCTTGCTTCACAATATGTTGTTTGTTTTCTTGAAAAAAAAAAAAGAAAAACCAACACAATGAAATGATGCAATTCGCAGAGGAAAACTCACAAGACCTGGTTTCACAAGATCTGGTTTCCTAACACTTCTGTCAACTGGAAATTTGTGATTTGCTGCAAGGGCACACTTCTAGGGGAAAGGAACTACTTCAGTCTGTGAAACTATCAATTTAATTTAGATTTTTTTTCATTTTATTAATCATTACCTGTATTAGCTGTTTATTTATCATGTGCTGATTGCACAATAAAGTATATAAACACTGCAGCACATGCTTTTTTCCAAGTGATAGTCTAATCATTTCATGTAATGCTTAAAGAGAGAAGATAAATGGATGAATTTACATATCAAGATTTTAAAGATATATTTTTAAATAGCTAATGAGAACAATATTATTTCTCATTTTGAAATAGAAATAGAACCTCAAATGTTGCAAATGTTAACAAACAAAATATTAACTGAAAAAAAAAACCAAACATAATGTGTGTCTTAGCTTTGTAACTTCCTTGACATTTTATTCCCTCTTCTCCTTTACTGAACTACAGGAAAGCTTTTGTATAACAGGCATGTATACTACCAAATTCTATTGTTTACTATATGTCTTCGAACTAGCTCCTGGATTTCAGGTACTACGCTTGTCACCAGTTGTGGCAGATTTCTTCAAAGCAGGGCTGCAGTCAGCTGCCTGTAGCGTATAAGAGAAATATTTTACCACCCAGCTTAACCCATATGTGGAAGTATATTTTATGACATGTGAAGACATGACACTGGCACTTGAAGAGAGATGAAGCCTTCCTGAGCATTGTGCATGTTTTTTTTCCTTTTCATATTGACAGATTTAGGCAATTTCAGACGACAACATGACTTCATCCGTATCTGAGTTTTCTAAGGGTTTAGGTATTTCAGCAAACAAACAGTCTAGTGGGGATGTTGATTTCACTGTATTTGTCTCCATTACAAAATGGAGAAGAGGCAATACTCCATCAGAAAAAAGCTGTAGTCTGTCAGAGTCCAAGTAGCACAGCTTTTTTGCTGTGTTTCTGGTTACATGATTTGCAGAGGAAATTCTTGCAGATCTTTAGCAAGGTAGGTATTGTCGGATCATCCTCCAGGTGTTTCTTGTAGGATAGTAGTGCTTTCAATGACAGTAGGAATAAACAAGCACTCAATGGAAAAAAAAGAAAAAACAGAAAAAAAACAAACAAACACCTAAACCAAAACTCTCAACAGTTTCTTCTTTGTTCTGAGATATTCTGTATAATGGCCTACACAATCCCTCCTTCCTTTTTTTCAAGGTCCATAAGAATCTGAAGAACCTGTGCTTGAGAGGGACTTTGAAGGACACTTCAATCTCTCCTATGAGAAGAAAATTGGAAGCATGGAGATGGAAGTACACCATGGAGGCATCCAGATCAACTCCCACCCCTCCAAAAAGAACCCACCCAAAGTGCACTTTCCTCAGCTACATGTTTGTATATGATACACCCTATCATAGAAACATAGAATCATAGAATGGTTAGGGTTGGAAAAGACCTTAAAGATCGAATTCCAACCCCCTGCCATAGACAGGGACACCTTCCACTAGACCAGGTTGCTCAAAGACTCATCCAGCCTGGCCTTGAACACCTCCAGGGATGGGGCAGCCACAGCTTCTCTGGGCAACCTGTTCCAGTGCCTCACCACCCTCTGCATGAAAAATTTACACCTAATATCCAACCTAAATTTCCCTTCTCTTAGTTTAAAACCATTCCCCCTCTATCACTATCAACCCCTGTAAATAGTCGCTC
>NW_010135310.1:0-53556 GCF_000699245.1 Pterocles gutturalis
TATATATATTTAAAACAAAACAAAAAGAAAACCCTTTTCAACCTCTTTGAGGTTGTTAACTTCTCACCAGTCACTGACACATCTCTTATATTACCATAATTTCACTGTCGGAGGTGGGTTGGGTTGTTTGGCAGGGGCCAGCAGGGAGAACAGACTCAAAAAAATAATAGTATCCCTGAGGTGTCAGTAAAAAATAAAAAAAAAAAAAAAAAAATGTTCCCATTGAAAAGGAAGATGAAAAGACAGCCATAAATAACTGAATACACTATGGCAAACATCCAAGCACCGAGATGATTTCACGATGGAAGAATCCCTCTCCCCCCAACCCCCAGTTCTTAACAAGTCATAATTGCCGTTGGTTTTAATTAGGTTAATCTCATGGCTTCTGAAGTCACAAGACAACCGGTCAGGATGCACCTCCCCCTCCCTTCCCAAATCATCTTTCCAGATTTGTCATTTTGTTCACAGTTCTCCCACAGTCCTCAGGAAAAGGAAAACGAAAAGTCCTAAATGAACACCAAAACCTGGACGACTTCTCTCCCTGGCCAGGAGAGGAGCACACGTACCACAGCATGCCAAGCTCCATGTCCCACACGGGAGGACTGTAAATGTCACCTTCCTGCCTGCTCTTAAGCAACGAAGTCAGCAACCACCTTTGCTGTAACCAGAAAGTGTCCATGAAGAAGGGTGATAGCAATATGTCCAGGAGAAGCAGACGGGGAAAGCTTTATTGCTGTCCATCCACACTGCTCCAGGTAGCATGACTGAAAGGAAAAGAGGAGACACGATGCCCATGTAGTATTCCTTCCCTCTCTCTCCTCTATTGCCTGTGGAGGAGCTCCAGGGAGCAGGGCAGGATGGTTGTGCTCTCCATCACTTAGTAGTAACGGTTGAGGCTCCTGGTCCCTGGGATGTCGGGCTGGCCGTTCATCCAGATCTCCCGGATGATGCGCTCCCGCTCCTCCAGCCGCTGAGCTCGCTCCAGCTCCTCCGCCGAAGTGAAGACGTTCATGTTCAAAGTCCTCTCGAACCTGCGGTGCCTGCGGGCTGACAGGTCTGAAGTGGTGTCCGAATCGTCATCACTGTCGCTGCTGTCGCTGTCGCTCTCCCGCTCCCGAGGAGGTTTTTTGGCGGAGGAGCGTTTGCAGTCAGTTCGGCAGGAAACCCTTAGCACCAGGGCCAGCAGGGTCAAGACGAGTCCAATGCACACTCCAGAGACAAAATACAGAGCAGCCCGCTCGGGGTTTTCTGAAAGGGGAAAGAAAATTATTCTTCAGAACAACCCTTAAAATAACAAAACACACACAGCTCCCCTGTGCCCATACTAGCCACAGACTCTGGAGGGACAGAGCTTATAGAAGCACAGAATGGTTTGGGTTGGAAGGGACCTTAAAGACCATCTAGTTCCAACCCCCCTGCCATGGGCAGGGACACCTTCCTTCTAATGGTTGCTTTTACCTCCAAGCCTTCCCCTGCCTCCTCTCCCCAGGGAAATCAGGAAGGAGAATTTAAACGGTGGATTTGCTGCTAAGGCATTTGCCCACATGCAGAATGTGGGTTCACTGCAGTCATGGCTTGGAGTTGTCTGGAAGGGGAAGGAGCAGTGCTCAGAATTAAATGCTAATTCCAGTGGCTGTATGAGTGGGGTTGACACCAGGGCACAGCACACCCAGTAGCAGCTAAATGCATCTTGCTGTCACATCTATTATCATCGTACCAGCAATAAAGATGATTACAAAGCTTTATACGCTCTCTGTGCTGTGGCCCAGCTGAGATGGGAAGCCTTCAACATGGAAAAATGCATATTATTTATTCACAGGTTTCATTTTCTTATCTAAGGCAAGTGTGCTGGCTGTCCGCCCAGACCACCAAAACGCATACCTGTGCTCCACTACACAAGCATAGCTGGAGTATGCACACTAACAGGATGAATCCTGCAGAGCTGCATTTCAGAGGTGATATAACAAAACTCCAAAGGATCTACAATGCCTTTTAAACTGGGTCATCTTGTTTATTTACTACCTTCTTTTTTTTTTTTTTTTTTTTTTTGTGTGGTTCGTGAGACTACTTAGAAGCGTAATTATGATAAAGGTTTTTACTACAGTTCCCCTGGGCTGAATCATCTCACTTTATAGGTACGTTGAATGGGTGAAGTTGAACTGCGTAGAAGTGTCAAGGCCAGTTCTACTCTGCTGTGTCTGTTGGGAGTCCTGAGTTCAAGGATGGAGTCAGTGCCTCAGGTGAGTCTTATTCCTTTGAACTCAGCGATGGAGCTGTAACTGTTCCCACCAGCTGAGAGCCTGACAGTCAGCCCTGAAAGTTCTCTGTAACTAAAAGGCTCCACTCTACCTTCACATCCCCCCGCTGTGCTGTTAGAAACTGCCCTCTCTAGCTGATTGCCTTAAGACAAAGTTTGCAGAAGATGAACTGGAAGCTATTTGGAGATATTCACAACTCAACCGGACAAGACCCTGCTCTGACTTCAAAGCTGGCTCTAAATTCTAAGTTAGCCATGTCCTGAGTAGGGGTTGGACAAAGTGATCCCTGGAGACTCTTTCCAGCCTAAATTATTCTCTGATTCTGTGGTCAGATCCCAAAACCTTACATGTGCACAGTTCAAGGCAATGCACAGTTCAGTTCCTGGAGATGCTCATGGAGCACACACAGGGACAAAGCACCTTTGTGCTCATCACTTCTCTCCTACCAAATAAATCTCAAAGATGACTGACAAGCCAAGGTGGAGGAAGATGTCATGGTAGTTGGAAATCTGGCCAGCAAAACACAATGCCATTGATAGAGTGACTGCTGAAGATGGCATAGGGAAAAAAACAGGCTGAAGAGAGACTACAAACAAAGAGGAGAAAACTGAAGAAGCAGCATTCAACAAGCCCAACAAAAAGATAGAAGAGAAATGCAGCAATAGTGGGAAAGTCAAGTGAGACCAAAGCCAGAGGTTTTAAGCTAAGATATAAGGGGGGTTGAAACTAGATGATCTTAAAGTTCCTTTCCAACCCAGGCCATTCTATGATTCTATGAGTCTATGAGTCTATGATATTTTAAAAAAAGTGAGACAGCAAAAATACAAAGGTAAAAGAGAAGAGCAGGCATGAAGGATGTGCCAAGGGCTCTTGTAGCAGTCTGGCTGAGTGAAATCCTGCCTCTGATGAAGTTAATGGCAATTCTGAACTCGAGGGGCAGAACTCGAGCTGAAACTGCAGACCTGCTTGTGTGGTAGGAAAGCTGCCGCCCATCTGGTACTGTGTGAACAGTAAAGAAGTGGCCTAAATTCCAGAGATTTGAAAATCCCTGGAAAAGTGGAATCGCACCCTGGTATGTCTTCCACCTCCACATGCAATATAACTTAGGGCAGTAACTGCAAAGCTTTCTTTGGAAGTAGGCCTAAGGAGGATACAGGGAGTGTGGGAAGAACAAACGAGCAGGACTGATCTGTTTGTCCTGGAAGATGCTTGGTCCCATCTGCCTCCACTCTGCCTGGCTGATGGGATGCCAGGCTCTTCCCTGAGCACCACGTTCTTGCACACACATGGGCTTGATTTGGTCACATTAGTTCCACTGTTCATTCTTTTAAAGCAACTCATAAAAAGGAAAAAAATAGATTGGAGTCTGAGATGCAGACACATGCAGTTTCTCTTCCCCTGATTTTGTCCATGTCCTGCTTTTCCTTTCTCCTCCATCCTGCTTTTTCCATGCTACTGTTATCCAGCTCATGAGTAAGCTGCACCTCGATTGCTACTTAAGCAACCATTTTTCATCCCCTGCTTGTGCTTGTATGTATAGCCCTTCATGCAGTGCGACGGCTGTAATTGAATCTCTGGGCTCCAGTGGCATTTATGAGCTCCTACAGCTACTCTGTCAACATCTGAGACAATGTCTGGGCTTCCTCACTGAGCTGTAACCCTACATTCAACTGCACTCTTGGCATTTATCATACGTACAATCCGCTCGCACTGCAACATCTCTTTTTTTTTCACAGCAGAAAGAGCAACTTAAGCTAAAAACCACAGGCTCTGCTTTTTCTCAGTTGAAGTAGCCAAGTCAGCAATAGCCTAGAGTTGGGGGTTTGACAGCTGATCAGCGATTCTGAGAGCCTTCCCCATTGCGTGTTCTACTTGCAAAGACTAAAAAGGAGTGTAGTCTTCAGCAAAGGGATGTTCACCATCTTCCAAAAAATCGACGGTGTTTCAGATCCATCATGACAACAATGAAGCTCCTCAAAACACTGAGTATATTTCAAAAAACTCTTTAACTTGTATGGAGCAGGAGTTAACATGATTTTGATACGCATTCATGTGTGTGTGTGTGTGTACACCTGATAACACATGGACTTTGACCAGTGTCACTTTTTTAAAGCTGGGGATGACCGCTCAGAGATATGCTTTTCTCCTAAACTTCTAGCAGGACCTAGTTGCTGTCAATCTCTTTAGCTGGGGTTACCTTTCCCTTTCCTGGTATTTCTCTTCTTGGACTGAAAGCATTGATGAAAATGTCACTGATTCAAGTCTGAATTTAATCCATGCTGACAAAAGATATATGCTCTTTATAACCCTCTATACAAAAGCCACCATTTTCTAGGTGCTCAAACTGGCCAAAAATTAGAAACACATTTTATTTTGTTTTTCCAACCAAACCAGGAGCAATTACGGAGCCTGTTTCCTGAGGGCTAACAATCTGCTGGGATCATCAGCCCAGACTGCCATTAATTCCCCAGGAAATGCCCCAGGCCAAGGTTGTTATTGCTATTATAATAAATTGTTTCAATAAATAAAAACCGATCTAGGCATTAACGCTGCTGGCTTCCTGTGATGGCTTCATGCATTCAGAAACCTCAGTGGGGAGGAAAATTTCAGAGGGCCCCAGGAAAAGGTTCAGCATCAAGAATGGCCAGAAAAACAGTAGGAGCAATATCTTCTAGGGAATTTACAGTGAGCCCCACAGGCTGCCGAAATCCCCCGGTAGAACAGAGGAAGCTCTCCAGGAGCTCCTTATTAATACGGCTCAGGGCAAGCAATCTAAAAGTTGGAATGATCTCCCCCGGGTTGTTTTTTGGAAGCCCCTTGTTAATAACTTGGCAGCAAAGCTCTGCTTGCGGAAGAAGAATAAAACAGGGATTTGTGGAGGTTTCCCTCCAACTGCTTCAGCCTGAATGCAATGACAAAACTGGAATAAGTCCCCTGCCCAAAGGGAGGCATTGGAAGTGCTCTGATACAACTTGAATATTTAATATTTATACAACCACTAGGGATGGTTCAGGTCTTGCTAGTAGACTGTGACTGCAAAGACAGTTCCAGCTGTCACCGAGGCTGGTGAAGTCTTTCCAAACACTCAGACAGGTTTTGGAACAGGTCCATGACAAATAGTAAGTCTGAGGTTTGCAGGCAGAGATTGCATATGATTAAAAACCAAATTCTATAAAGAAAATCAACTTTCAAATTAAGGGTATCCCTGAGTCTTTTGCAGGACCAAACTCTAAACAGTATTTATTTGTTTGATCAGCTGATGAATTCACTCCTCATTGACACTGTTCACTCTTTCTCCTTATTTCTGAAGAAATGTTATTTTCAAGGTTCTGGAAGCTGGGATAAAACTAACATCTACCTGGCTTTGATACTCCTAACCACGATGATAGCTGCAAACAGATTTGATGGTGAAAACCACCACTCCAGCAAAGAGGCTTTGCTTCCTGCTGTGCTGTGATTTTTCACTGCTCAACAGGAATGTTCCCAGCTTTTATATGGGAACATCAGTCCAAAAGGTGGTGGAAATAAGCATTGAAGGTTTTGCTAATACTGGCACTTCTCTGTGCACTGCAAGACTCCGCATGTCTGGAGGCTCTACATCAGCAGCTGCCCACCCAAACCTGCCACTTTGTGCAGATGATGCAGACATCAGTGAACACAGAGGGGATCCCACTGATTTGCGGATGCTCTCCCCAGGCTAAGAGAAACCCCTCTACTAGGAGGCAGGAAAATAGTGGATTGTCCTTTCAAGCACACACTTTACCCATAAAATACCAAGTGCCCGTAGCTTCGTTTTCCTTGAGTGGGTCGGAGGGTACACACTACCCTCTGCCACAACACAAAAAACATCGTTATACGTTGCCTCTGTCTATTCACAATTTTCTCTTACAAAGTCCCATTTTGAGCCAAGTCACCGGCGCAGGGAAGCCCTGAATGCAGCACTTTCAGTCTGCAGAGTTTACCTGAGGGACACTTTTACATCACGAAACAGAGCAGTTCTTGCACTAATGTTTCCCTGTGGCACCGGATCTGCGGTCAGGAGCAGGTGGAAGACGTGTGAACCAGAACCAGCCCTCCCCGGCCACCCGATACCCGGCCTCTCCTGAGCCACTATAATGGCTCCTCTGTGGACACCAACAGCTGCTGTGGCTTAAGTCGCCCTCAGGGTCCCAAACTCGGGTGAGTGCAAATATTCCAACTGTTCTGATGGTCCAAATCTGCAGTACAAAGGGCACGGCTTTGCAGTGCTCTAGTTTTGTGCAGATAATATCTGTGCCCTGTGACACAGCTTGTCTTTTAACTCATAATCTAAAACCTCTCCATATTCACATATAACAAAGTAAATCACGCCAAATCCATCCTCTTCACTAAAAGCAGAGGGCTAAATTGCATGCAGCAGATGAAGATGGCTTAGGGCATCTGCTCTTTCAATCCATGGGGCAGCCATCAACTATTTTTGTACAAATAATGAACTGAACACATCTCTCATTGAGACTAAAACTCATCTAGCAGCCATGGTTTTGTGCACTGGAAAACATGAGCAACAAGCTCCTGAACTCCTCACTGGAAACCAAAGTTGTGAGGTCTGAGTTTTACCTGTTTGACATCCAGTGGGTGTGAACACATCACAAGGAGACCACATCATGAGAGGGCAAGCAAATCCCACAGCAACAAGACAGTTAAAGCCGTCCTTATTTATTATTTGTGCTACAGGAAAATCTGGAGGCTCTTGCCAAGAGTGACACCTTGTGAAGAGGATGAATGGAGGCCTTGTGCCCGACAAAATCAATGCAGGGTCAAACAGTTCTGCTGCGTAAAAGGGAGCAAAGTCCATGAGGTAGTGGCAGCAGCAGCCCTGAATCCTAGTCCCAACTGTATCCGACCATAAATCCTACAACCTTCTGCTGCCCATTACTGTTCAGATGGGGAAAATAATGTTAACAGCATTTTATTTTTCAGTAAGGTTGGGAATGAAGACATTTTCATACCAAAAATGGCAGCTGTAGGTAAGAGAGGGGAGAAGAGTGATAGGCAGAATCATAGAATCATAGAATCATTAAGGTTGGAAAAGACCTCAAGGATCATCAAGTCCAACCAACACCTCCTAACTCACTAAACCATGTTCCTAAGCACCACATCTACACGTTTCTTGAACACATCCAGGGATGGTGACTCAACCACCTCCCTGGGCAGCCTGTTCCAATGTCTGATAACTCTTTCAGTGAAGAAATTTTTACTAATATCCATTTCAGTGAAGAAATTTTTCCTAATATCCAGCCTAAATCTTCCCTGGTGTACCTTGAGGCTATTTCCTCTTGTCCTATCACTTGTTACTTTAGAGAAGAGGCCAGCGCCCACCTCACTACACCCTCCTTTCAGGTCATTGTAGAGAGTGATAAGATTCATTGCTTTTTCTAATCTTTCCTTAGAGAAGCCCATGCAAGAAAAAATATATCCTACTCAGCTATCTTTCATGAAGAATACTACTAATTCCATTTAAGCTGCAAGCTTCTTAAAGGTGACTGGAAAAGCTGGGTCCTGATGCCACCACTGGACGTGTAGAAGGGCAGAACTTTGGATTCATTGTCCTTTTAGAAGGAAATGTGCAGAAACACTCTTACTAATCTACTCAGTGATTCCAAAATGCAAAGCCCAAGTTAGTTGTTTCAAATCCAAATACTTGTCTGTAGCAGCATGGTGGTAATTAAGCAGGAGCAAGAGCATGGCAACAAGAATATGTCTGTATTTAATGAATTAGCAAGACTGAATGGCACACAGACATGAAAAACTAGCTCACAAACATTGGAGTTTTAGTTCCATAGACCTCAGTGCTCCAGAACAGCATAACTGCATTACAGCGGTGTTAGCAGACTGGCCGCAGCACACAGAATCATTAACAGCATGTGGTAAAAGAGCAACACATTAATATTACTAGCAAGGTAATATTTCTTGTCAATAAGCATTGCGAGGTAATAAGCACACAGACTTTTCACTAAACAAGTGGAGAACACTGCAGTCCCATAAGAAAAAGTGACCACAGACAGCATGTCCTGCTTCAGGGGACTAGTTACCCAGAAACCAGGGTGCTCCTTCTGGGGAAAGCAGCACAGATTGGCCTGAAGTATGCTGAACTAGTGCATCTGATGCAATTCAGCCAGTGCTCCTTTTTCGGGGGGGTTAGGTCCTGCAACTCTGTAGGCGATCTCTACTGCTGACAAGGTAGATCACGCAACAGTGGAATGGGAAATATTAGCATTAGATCACCTGCCTCTGCTCTGCTTTTTGCTATCAATGGTATTGACCCCAAGCACTCAGTAGGGCACACAGTCTTTATTTCAGCTTTTAAAGTGAATCTTATTAGAAGACCGCTCCTCTGCTACTTGAAAGACACATGTGGGTGAAAGCTAAACTGCAATCCAAGGAAATCTTACTCTAAACTAGATTTAAATACACAATTAAGCAGACTCTCAACTTACTTCATCTTCACACTTCTACTGAAGATAAGCCAAATTCTCTCAAGCAGTGTAATGATCTGAGTGTTGCTTATTTTCCAAATTACAGGACAACAAGCTTGCCTCTCTAATGAGCCAGGCTTTGATCTCCAGGAAAATGGAACATTAGGAACAATACCACACGTAAGATTACATTGTTATTTAACTCCAGATGAGAGCAAATCCAGTGGAAAGCAGAGCACAATAAACCCTGTTACACGCTGTCTGCTAGAGCTGCCCTGCTCAGGTCTTTCAATTTGCCGAGAAAGGAATGAAAAATACAAACAGTTCAAAGAGGCAGATTCAGGTGACCGTAGGCTCAATGGAGGGTCCACAAAGAGCTTGTGAGAGCCCAGTGAGACGGCAGTCACGAGACCTACCTGTGACAAAGGCATACGCTGCTAGGATGTTGCTGAGCAGTGCCATCTCTGTGCTAACGCCCACAGGCTCCATGCTGCTGTTGACCGCCGGCGGTTGTGTCTCATCCACAGGGAGCTGGAAGGGGGTGTTGTCTAGAGGGTAGAAGGTGGCCGATCGCCCTTTCTTCTTCTCTGCTTTGAAACAGAAAGGGAATGAGGAATGAGGCACATGCCCCAACCTACCCTGCCCCATCCCCACCAGGTCAGCATCCGCCTTCATAAATCCGGAGCCACTCAACAGCAAGTCACCTAAATTTGCCCCTTTTGGGGGGGCAACTAAACCTTTTCAGGTAACTTCCACTGTGCATATACCCTGTCTGCATGCAGGCAGCATCTTCTCTTCCCCGTCTCCTGCTCGTTCATGTCACCACTTAGACACACCCACCCATGCTACAGTAAATATACCATCAGGTTTCTTTTCTCTTATGTAAATCAAAGGAGTCTTTATCAACAGCAGGTTCAGCTAAGCTTGTAATAAGGCTTGGAAAACACAGGCAGAGCTGGCAACCCTCTGCCAGTGTCGCACCGTAGCGATCCATCCACACCTGGCAAACAGACGTGCTTTCTCTCCAGCCTTCGCGGGAAGGGCAGACCTGAGTTTACGACTTCCTTCAGAAGCCTGCTCGTATTGCGTTTCACCCAGACACCACTTCCCCTTCGGAGAGGTGAGTGAACATGGGTTAATGATTTGATTTTATTTGTTAAAGACTGGAGCTAAGGAGGCAGCTAATTCCAGGAGGCTCAAAGAGACCCTTTCAGACCTTATCAGCTCACTGCTGAGTGCTCCCGGCACCTTGATCTGCAGGCAGACACCCCCGCTACTCACAAAACACTAATTGTTTTAAACACACAAAAAAAGTTGGTGCACAGCATCCAGTTCCATCACCCATGTGATTGCTTATCTGTAGCTATTATAGTTTTCCAGGCTCCTTTCCCTGGGTGTCTGGCTCTGTCCAAAAGCAAGCAGCACAACATAAAATCTCAGATTTGTAGCTTATCTGCAGGTATTAAATTCGGGAAGCTGCCAGGTCCATCTCTGATAATGCCATCAGTGCCATGCAAGCAAAAGCACTCCGACAGCAGCCACGATGCGAGATGGTCTGTGTTCACTGGCTGCCCGATCCGTCTCTTTTCCCTGCAAACCCATCATGTTCAGCTTCCCGCTGTGCATGCCAGGGAGCAGCTCAGCCCAGGGGAACAGTAACAGAAATTGAGGGATGTCAGAAGAACAGGTAATACTGGATGGAGAGGGACTGAGTGCATCAATATGCATGCAGCAGTACCAACTGCTAATCTGCTTCGGAGGAGAAGCGGCAGGGATGGATGTCCAGGTGTTGCTGTTAAGGGATCAGCACCAGGGAACGCGGGCACGGTTGTATCTCTGCCACCGAATAGCGAATAGCGGCATAGCGTTGGGAAAGCCACACATTACAAGCTACAAGGTGTTAATGACTGGCCCAGAAGCAAAGTTTTCAAATGTGGGTGCCTGGGTGCCAGACCCAAAAGGGAAAAATATCGCAAGAGCCTCTTGTTTTAGGAGAACAGAGATCACTGAGGATCAGTTGTACAAATGGAGGAACTGAGGCACAGAGCGCAATAGCAAAGCTTTGGAAAATCTTTTAAATCAGATGCAGGCATCAGAAATACCAACATGCCCTCTAATCTTTCCTATTTTCTCCCTGTCAGGTTAATCTATCTCCGAACAAGTGGTTGGCTTTTTCTCTGTCACAGTTCCTGCAAAGAAATCCATGGAAGCAGGGTAAATTCTTCATTTCTAAAAACCAAACCACTGTCCTCCTGAAGATGTCCTGGGTACTATGCATCTAAACTGAGGCAACTGAGTCCTGCCATTAGTTGACAGATCCTAGAGAACCATGCCCTCCCCATAGCAGACACCTAAAACTTGATGCATTCGCTCATTCCCACACATCTAGGACACCCCAGGGTCAGCAGGACACCCATGCAGAGATGGCAGGTATGAGAAAGGATGAGGGAAAACTCTCACCCTTCTAGGGCAGCATCTAGAAACCAGGTGAACATCACAGGTCACCTCAAATGAGACGTTTATATGGGGGTAACTGAATCCTGCCCAAGCTGTCTACATACTGAGGTCTGGCTCTGAAATAGTTAATCTAAAATCCCATTACAATCAATGAAAGTGAAGGGCACCACCAGGATATAATCTCATATATATTTCATAACTACAAACCTAATGGTAAAGAGGACTGCCAAGTTAGATGGCTCCAGGTTCCTGCTAGGTCTTTGAGATTTTTCTACAACTCTGCATTGAAGTCCATTTAATGTGGCTGGGCTGCAGCTGCACAGAGATGGTAGGATATAAAGCGGTGCTCATATCCTGGATCTCACCAGAACCAAGGTTTAAATTGTATTCTCAGTGGGGACTTCCCCATGTGCTTGTGCTAGATCAGCCAGGAAAGGCTCAGATGAGCCACTCAGATGAATCACTTCTGCTGGGTTTTGGACATCCCTTCTAAACCATGCTGGGCAATAATGGTGTCTTTTGGGAGAGACAATAAGGCATAACTCCTCTCATGTAAGACATAAGAATAATCTTTTTTATTTCTGACTTGTCCAAAGAACAGATGCAATCAAACAAGTTTTAAAAATGAATACTCATCTGCATACACTGCACTCCAGCAAAGAGCACCACAAAACCACAGAACTGGTTTTGTCATCTGCAGGATTGTACAAGCACAGACAGGGAACACTGAAAATGATTGGGGTTATTATGCAGGAGGGAAAAGACAAACAAACAGAATTTCACAAGGGCCACGTGTTTCTACGCTACACGGTTCCCCAGTCTGTCATTCATTCCAGGACCACACTAAAAGACACCCCCTTTCCTCCTTGCTAGCTTTGAAGACCTTTTCTTTGCCTTATCAGCTCACCTACTACTCATTTTCTCTTCACCATCCTTTCTTAGCTGTTCCCAGTCACTTGAGCTGTTTCCCTGTGACTTTATATCAAAGTTGAGCAAGATTATTTCAGCCAGCAGTAAATCTGTCCAACAACACTTTTTGAGCATAGAAGATGCCAGGCTGACTTTAGCAAATAGTTTTAATAAAAGAAGTAAAAGGGGAAGGGACATTACAGAAATGTCCAAATATTTCCTTTTGCTATTTTTGAAACATTCTTTTAGCTTTAGTTTCAAAATTACATATTTGTTTGAAAAGGAGCGCATATTTTAAAAATTAATGAATAAACAATGTGAAAATTAAACAAAAGGTGTCATTTGTAGAAGTGAAATGTTTAGATGAATGGAAATGAGTTCAGGATTTTTTTTCTTGCTTAAAAGAATCACCAGGATCACCGAATTTATTTCAGCCTGACTCTAAATTATTTGCCTTGACAATTTTTCAATAAGGCCTCCAAACTGATAAATGTTACTGACAACTCTTTATTATCTGATTGGATTGATTATCCAGGCTGTTGATTAACTTTGCCAGGACTGTAGACAGAGACAATACCCACAATGCCCATACCCATTCTAGAGCTGAATCTCTGAGAGCAGAGGCTGGGAATTTCAGAAGTAATGTCACGTACCATCTCCTGCGTGTTGGGAAACAAAACGCAAAACCATCAACTAACCTAATACATGCTCACCTGTGCTTTCCTTTATTCATACACCATCCCTTCCTCCTACTCACCTATCCCTATACATAGCTAAGATTTGACTTTATTCATATCTCTTGTCTTCGCATTTTATGAAAATAGCATCATATTTCAAAGTTCAGTTGAAAACTTCTCTGTCCTTTGTGAGGCAGATCCACTGTCTCTGTCCTGTTGGTTTTTTTTTGTTTGTTTTTTTTTTGTCACTGCATTAAACAGGTCTGCAAAGTATTTCTGTGATGAGTTTTGACATGCATGGCTATTTCAAGAGACCCCGTGTGACTTTCACAGCTCACTTTATTCTGTCGCTGATCACGCCTTGAAGCTTCTCTTTCTGACTGTGACATGGATGGAGTTTGGGAAGAATGCAGAAACCCAGATAAGGGGGGATAGAAAGGAACAGCTACCACAACACAGTTAGGTCGTAATAGTCATAGCTACCTGGTAGAGCACGCCCTATGTTGGAAGGAGAGACATCAGAAAGGAACACGCCGTCCCCTATAACATTGGGATCGAACACTCTTGGACGCAGTGGAAAATGTGGCTTCTGAAATCCTTGGTAATTGGTTGGTCTTGGCTGGTTTTCATGCAGAAGCTTCTTGGGAACTGAAAGAGACGAGTAAGAAGAGCACAGTTGTTAGAGTGAGTTATTTCAGATGGCCAGAATGAGAATTATCACATGATGCTACAGGATCAGCTGATAATTATATCATGTGCAGCCCAAACAGACACTCATTTACCACTACGATGAATGCTCTCCAAATGCCAGCACAGAGACATTCAACGAGAGAACACTGGAAACCATAAACTGATTAAGATACTGTTTATTTGCAATTAAGCTTTGAGACTAGACTAATGATCAGAGTCAGACATCTTATTTAGACACTGATCTCAGAAACTGAAATGCCTAGTAAGCCAGGCTTTGGCCCCAGCCTTACGCTTCAGCGTACTCCAGCTGGACACCCCTGTTCCTACCATCACAGCAGGCTGGGCAGGAAAAGGTATGGGCAGCTGTCGGGTATTCCTGAATTGCTGCCTCTCGCCAGCCATCAAGCTGCTGGCTCAAGACCACACATCAGAAGTTTCTGTCCACTCTGGATTCACAACACCAGCTTCTGGAGGAATCATAAAGATTAAATCATCCACCACCTAAGTAAGAAACCCTCCCCACCCAGGGAGATCTAAAATACACCGGTTCCCATTGGGCTTTAGGCTTTAACGAAGCTGGGAAAGGCCCGTTCTCCATTCCCAACATACTGAGAATGAGGGTGAAGACTCAGCTGATCCCTGCTGCTCTCCGTGTTTTGTCAGCAGCAGCATTAGCAATATGCAGGTGAGGTAGACTAGTATGTGACAGTTGTGTCAGCACATCTGCGGTCTCTTCTTTGCACCAAAGCATGCAAAAAAATTTTCCTCTACCTGATGTTACAAGGCCAGCTCTTCAGATGTACATCCAGGTAAAGAAATCAAAATCAGTTTAACTACCTCAGTGTACATCCACTGCAGGTGAATCCACACAGAAATTCACTAATTTGCCCATTAGGGACAAAGCAATGTGTCATTTACGGAGCTGAACCAGTTCTCTGCCTTGGCCACGGCCAACACCTGAGGCTATTTCAGAGCAAAGTGCTTTTCCATACAAAGAGAAGAAACAGATATACAGGCTGCTCTGCTCAGAAATTGGAGGAACAGAGTGATAAAAGACAAAAATAAATAAATTAACATTTCTAGAGGAGAAAGATTTATTTTCCCCATCAGTGACTGTATACTAATACATAAAAGCACCCTTTTGTCCCTGCAGGCAACCAAGACTTCAGTGTGTCAAAGAGAATGAGGTACGAGTTCATTAGACCCACAAAAACCCCAGGAGAAGATTTCAGTTCTCCTTTCTTCAAGTCTAAAGGCAAACGCCTCTCTCATCCCAAGCAGGCTGCCACCTCCTGATGCCTCAGTTTCCCCAGTTGTGGATCGTGCTATCTCTCATCTCCGCTCTTCACAGGGGTGTGAAGAAGAGTAATTAAAAATGCAAACCACTTTTGGCACAAGCATGAAGGAGGAAAAAAAAAAACCCTGGAACTGAAAGGAAATTCCTGCCTGGCCCCTGCAGCTAATCAGCTGCCAAGCTGGAGCGTGAGATTTAATCACGCCCATTCAATTTGCCTGCATAACTACAAATATTCCTGGTGGGGGAAGTGATCCAACCACCTTGTTTACATTGTGTTCGACTTACTGTCTTTGCTGAGGCAAAGAAAATTGTAACTATATTTACGGACTGACCTCCTATATTAGGCTGCCAAGATATCAGCACTGAAGTTCTTGCATTATTAGTAGAGTCATGCTAGGTCAGGAAACAGACACAAAACCCCACAGCTCCTGAATATCAAAGAGCTGGCACAGCACTTTCTAGTGAAACCTGAATTGGCAATGGGCCTCTGATGGGAAGGCAGCAAAAGAAATACATCCCCTGTCAGGAACTAGACAGAGGTACCTGTGCCAGAGAAATATCAGAAAGTCTGGGGCGGAGGTGGGTAGAACAGAGATTATCCTACAAACCACACAGTCAGGGAGGATTGCAGTGCTGGGTACCTCATCTGAGGCACCCAAAGGGACCCAGAGGGCTCAGGGCTCAGCACCCTCCAAAAATAAAGATTCCTTTTGCTGTATTTCAGGCTGAGGACCAGAAAGGCATTTAAAAGACACAAGTTAGTTTTCCCTTACACACTTTTCATCCAAACTGCATCCCAGTACCCTGCTGATACGCATTCAATGAAGAAAATGAAGCAAAAGGAATGCACAGGTAAATTTTTAGCAGATTTTGGCTAGTCTTTCATGTTTCAGATTGTCTCTTCTTCATAAACACCTCCTTTCACCTGCCAGCATTCACAGCCATCCCTGAGGCAGAACACAGGCTGGATGGAGCTGCGTCCTTCTTCGAAAAGGTGACACCACCCAATACTTAAACATTTGAGAGAAACAGGGGGAAAAACCCCACAGCTTTTCCTAAGCACGCCCAGGGAACTGAGCTATGGCTTTCCCACCTTGGCATCTGTGCCACCACCACTATGAATGCTACCGACGGGACTGGGAGAGGAGTCAGGGTAAAGCAAAACATTGCTGTATCAGTAAGGAACTTGTTAATGGCATCCCAGGGAAGGATGGAGATGGAGAAATATTCAGAGGGAAGCATTCATAGAGCCTATATTTAATGTCACAGCACCTTAAAGGGGTAGGGTAGTGCTGTTATCCCTTTGGGATCACAATAGATGCTTGTCTGCATTTCAGCAGCTAAGACCCTTCAGAGCTCTGGAAGCAACTTAGTGCAATACAAGATATCTACAGCACATGAACCTTGGCCTTTTCCGTTTCAAGGGTCCATTTTTCTCTGTGGACTCCATAAACATCTTGAGGACATCTTGCCAGGCAGGGCCAGTCTTGGCAAAAAGTAACTAGAGCGACAGCACGCAGCAAGTCTGTTCTTCTAGTTTATATGATGCTAAACCAATACACAGCTTAGATAGCTTGATTTAGAAAGACAGTAAAATGGAAAGGCTTTCTCAAGCGCAAAACACCTCACAATTTCCAGTTAGCTTCTGTGTGGCAGCCAACTCTACAAGAAAGATTAAACTTCTGGTTCCTTTGAAATACCCTCCTTAAATTCTCCAGAGAGGAGTGCGTCTGACATGGCATGGCATGAACTGAAGCGAGGTGTCGAGAAAAAATATTTATGATTAAAACCACCAGAAGAAAGTACCTGGGATTTTAGTCTTATCTCAGCATTAAGACCAGAAATCCTGGCAGGGAAGGGTTGGCACTTGGCCTGCTGCATTCAATCAAGCAGAGAAGTTAAAACAACTCAGTCAGCAGAACAAGTGATATATGTGCACAAAAGGGGAAGAAACAGGGCCTTCAGTCAAAACATTAACACACCTGATAGTCAGGAGCCCTGTGCCTTAAAATGCACATGAGAAATGAGCTGGGAACATCTGGAAGAGAGGTGAGTTGTTCTGGGGACCTTTGGTCTCTCAGGGGTAGCAGTCGGTACTGAGATGTGGGTATTTATCCAAATCATAAAATTATCCAGTAACTTGGGCTGGGCAGCTGAGCGGCGCAGGCAGAGGTGTATAACATTCAGGATAGCAAGACATTCTCTGCCACCCACCCTGGGGTCCAGACCGGGCATCACCGTATCGACTCTGTGCAAGTGAGGACTTGATCTGGAGAGCCAAGTGTCACTTTTGCTGTGACATCCCATGAAGGCGCCTGCAGAAGGTAGTTCTAGGTGACAAACCTGCAAGGGAGCTCTTGGATCAGCAGGTTCATTCCTCTGCCATTACAGGCTTTCAAGTCTTCCCATAATCTCTCTGTGTCTGTTTTAAAAGCAGTCTCAGCTCCCAGCTCCCACTGCTTGTCTGTCTGATTCAACATCACGAGAGCAGCAATTTGTACCAGTTCCCACCCCAAGACCTGCATTACCCACTTGCAATGAACTAATGGTATCAATCCCCCACCAAAACCTCTCTGCCACTGCCTGCCAGCTTCCCACCTGAAGGAACAGGGACAAAGGAAAATCAAAGCTGGAGCGTGCTCTTGCTGGCAGAGCAGACCCACCAGCATCGGGTACAAGCAACCAGCAGGACAGTGTGAAAAGGCACATGCTGGTGCTGCTGGCAGCGTCCTTATTTGTACTCAGCAGAGATTCCTTCTGCTGGGATTTTCACACAAGTGCTCTCTTGTGTGGACAGAAAACTGAGGGCTGATGAAAAGAAAAAGCTACTGTGCCTACAAGCAGCAAAATTCTGAATTACAGTGCTAAGAGATGGAAAAGACCCGCCGATACCTCACCTCCTCGTTCACTGAGATCACTTGCGGTATGTTTTCTACTATTTTGATTGATCTAGTTTTAAACACTCCAGTTCGGGAGGTTTGGCTAATTATCACAAGAGATTATTTTGCAGAAGAATGTTGCTCTTTCTGAGGAATTCTATTTCAACACGCTGCTGAGTGTTTCAATTGAAGCGCATATATTATTCTCCTAATCACAACATTTGACTGCTACATCCCCCACATTTTACAGATGGGGAATTGGCACAGGGACAGAGTCTTGAATGTGTTTAAATATCAAAATGATTTGTCCAATCTCACAGAGGGAGTCTGTGCCAAAGAAAGGAAACAAAGTCAGGGTCCCTATATTTCATCTGTGCACTCAAATCGTCCCTTCTCTTTGATAATTTGATCATTTGCTGTTTCCTGATTCTTGTTCAGTCCTAAACATGCTTGGAGACTTCCACTCCCAGGACCCAATTATCCCCTGACCTCCATCTTCACTGTGTATACAGGTCAGGCAACCTGGAGGGGAGATCAATGAAAACTCAGCCTTAAAAACATACAGACAGGGGGTTTGTCATTCTCCAGTCCTCTGCGATATAGTCGCTTGTGCATTTCCAGCCCATAAGGTTTACTCTGAAAGCTCAGAATCATTAAAGCAGACCTGCAGGTCCTTCAACAAATCCTCCTGTGAATGCTTGAAGCAGAATGCAATTTGAACAAAACATGACTCCTTCACCAATGAAAATTACAACCAAGCCTTTTATCTGGGCAGGTTGGGGCCAGGAACTGTTGATGCTCAACATACTTTTAAAATAAAAAAAATCCTGCTGTGAGTAAACACCCAATATAAACCACTGCAGGTTTTTAGAGGTAGCAGCTCTGAAGGATTCTTGTTTGAGACTTGAAAATGCACAGCATCCAGCCAGAAAAGGGATCACTCATGTTTCTGAACTATTACAAGAAAGCAATTCCTTATCACATATATAAGGTATATGGCTCTCCCGGATTGCAGAATTAAAAGTGTTTTAAGTGCTGTAAAACCTAAATTCACTAAGCAGTCAGTCAACAATATCTAGTAAAATAATGGATTTGGGCTGCGTCAGACCACAAAATATCACAATATAACCACAGAGCAGAAGGAAAAATCCCATATGTAAGAAGACCGCACCTGGTGACAATAGTAACACCACTGTGTAGCTGGAAACATGGTGGTGGAAGACGTTAATTTGATTAACAAAAGTAAATTGAGGCACAACCTACCCCCTTGGCTTTTTTCCAAGGGTCTCAGACATGGCCAAGAAGCAAGCTGAAATCTTTTCCAGCTGCCCATGCCCTCGTCTAGCTCAGTGCTAGATGTGCCCCTTTCAAGTAACTAAAACCCCGTTTTGCCTCTTCTCACGATCACACATGTCATGTCACACATCCAAAGCCTACCTTCAATTCCTGCCCCACCACCGGCCATTCCCCCTTCCTCTGGCCCAGGAGCCACTGCTATTCCATATAATCACTTGATAGGAGACCAGCAGATCCTACAGCTCTCATATATCTCCATGAGCAGCTAGATGGCCTGGGCATTCCCATGTGAAAGGCTGAGTGCACTAGACATCAACTCCATGCCTTGGCTGCAAAGCCATACAGTATCTCTGTGCATCCTGTATCATATTCAGAGTAAAAGCACAGCACAGTTTACACAGAGAGTGTAAAGTGTCCCAGGAGACAGCAGGAGACTTGAATGGACTTTGTGCAACAGAACACAAGTCTAAAAGCTGGGATTTGATCAACAGGCTGCCATGTAAAATCTTCACTCTCACACGAAAAAAAGAAAAAAAAAAAAAAAAAGTAAAACAGAGCAGAGGCTTAATGAACACAAGTGGCCAAGACCTCTGCTTTCCATCTCCTTCAGTCATTCTAAAAAGGGAATTTTTTTCACCCAGTATCGATAGAGTCTGCAATCCTGAAACTGAATGCAAAACCCAAGAGAAAGAGGGAGCTACCCAGCCTGCTGCAGGCGTGTTTTCCCTGCGCGGTGGTTCCAAACCACCGACAGCAAGGAAGTGACTCATGCCAGTTACAGTCAGTCCACTTCCAAGCACCACACAGAAACCAAGTGAGACCGTCTGGGAAAAGAGCCCTGTCATAACCAAAGCCACCTACACCTCCCCGAGCCCACAGCCTGCACCAGGGCCCTCCTCCCCTGCCCCTCCCCTCAGACGCTGCCAGAAGCAGAAATCCGTCTCTTCTGCTGGTGATTTTGGGGCTGGTGGGAAGCAGGACAAGCTGAGATGCCTGACACAACTCACACGAAATTTTTGGAGCACTCTGCCAATACTACTGAGGCAGGCCAGATGCTTTGCCCTTTGCTGCATCTTCTGACAGCAGCACGCTCAGAAAGATTGTGCAAGAAGGATATAAATATAACACAGACAACCTTTCATCTTGTTTGCCCACCAAGGAAAAGGAGATGATCACCCTTTTCTCACGCAGCTGCAGTCAGAGAAGTGACTGCAGAAGTGGAAGTGATCCCAGTCCAGAAACAAAGCCCATGCAAGACAGATTATCTCGGTCTCACCGTTCCTCCCAGTGAAATCTCCCGCAGGTACATGGCCCTGTGATGTGAGAGGCTTTAGGAGATGAAGGAGGTTTAGGAGATGGTGCACCTCCAACTGAGACACCACAGGGCAGAGATGGACACAAGCACCCTCCCAGCCTCTCGCCCTCTTGCACAGAGCTGCAGAACACCTTCCCCTGATTCCTCCCAGAAATGCAATAACCTTATTAAAAGATCCAGTTCACCTAATCTGGGAACCCAACCCATGCTTGCCCTGTAGGTACCTAACGAAGAAGTCATCCTTAAATAAGCTACGTTCCATGTTCCTAAGCTCCCTGAATCATCAACAGCGAAAGGTGGGTGCCTTTGAAAGCCTCCAGGCGAGATTCTGTCTACTTAAATTTAGGAGCCTAATTAGGGATAGTTAATGAATCATAATGTTACCTTTGGATTTATTCTCCTGAGTGTATCTGAGTTAAAATCTTATGGACTGCTTCACATCTTTTACTCAGATATTTTTTCTTCTATCTTGAACTTTTCAAACCAGGATTTGAAGCTACAAACACCTTAATTTCTATCCAATGATGCATGTGCTTCATCTATCCACAGGCAGTTTTTGTCCTGCTTTCATAGCCATGAAAGTCAGTTGTTCTTCTTTCATCATCTTAAATGTAATAACAGAATATGAAGCATCTATTGCCAGCAACTCATAAATCTCCTGCTTGATGTGGCTTTGGTCTCCAAAGGGCACAGTGGAAAGCATCGCATGCACCAGTCTGCTCTCTACATGTTCTATTTGGAAAGAAAAATGGATCAAAAGGAAGAAAGCCTTGTAAGAGATACCTGCAGATACGAAGAGCTGCTTTCATCTGGTAGATTTCTGCCTGCTCCCAAAGTCAGGAGAGTTCTGCATTTTCATGAGATAATGCACCTTTAGGAGGATGAGACTCGAGCTGAGGCTTGTCCAAATTCCAGCAGGCTCAGGTACACCCCCACGGGACCTTCTGCCAGCCGGAGCTGTAGAACCTCTCTGGCATCTATCTCCACCAGGCCCAGAGACTATGACAGTAACTTTATACACCTGAGCAGCAGCAGTGCATTTTAGGGGACTGAAATGGGTCTGGACCAACCCACTAATGTCATCTCCAGGTGCTACTGCTAGAAGCACGGGTAACTACTATCAGCAAGTTGACTTCAGGAACAAAAATCTGACTTGACGCTCACATATGGAGCGAGTTCAACCCTGTTGAATTAAGCAACTTTCCCTTTCTTCACATGCTGAGCATGATCAGAATCTCACCTGTCACACAGAAGCTGCCAGCCTCCTAGACTAGAAATGCTACAGTGGGAGAGTCTGAGACTCAGTTTTGGGTTTCCTGTTTTTTTCTGCAGCACATAAGGATGTCTGAATCTGGGGCTCGAGCCCTTTAAGAGTGAAGGGGAAGACACAATGCAGAGGTCGGCACAAAAAGGAAAATAAGATTAATATAGAAGTCAGGCTAATTCTTCTAGTCTTCCCTATTTCCCCTCTTTGGACTGTGTCTATCACATACTTGCATTGGTACTTTGCAAACCAGCCCACTCATGTAAGGATTTCTAAGGCATTAGAGAACACTAGTTTGTTGGTATCTTCAATGGAGACTTTTATTACAGACTGCAATTTTATGCAATGCTCTAAGTATATCTATTCCATTCTGAATCAGAGCAGAGTAATGCTAAATTTCAGATTTTGACACAATTCCTATTTTTTCTCATCATATTCAATCATTTTAATCAAACACTTAAGACTGCAAGAAAGACTTCACTATTTTAAATTACTCTTATAGTACGGAACTGTTGTCCTTGACTTATTTAGGCTATAGAGCTTGGCAAAAGGTCTTTTGTGCAGCTTATCTATTTTTCAGGAAAATATGTGACACAATACGTGGCTCCCAGGAGGATACTGACGGAGCAGCAGGCATTGTGTGTTCCAGGGTGGCTGATCCAGAGCCAGGGCACTGCTCATGTGAAGAACTGCTCGCCAGCAAGGGAGGAGAGTCTCTGTGCTCAGGATGCCAACACATGTCCAAGTGGTTGCAGCCCTGCAAGGTACCAGGAATCAGCTGAGTCACAGCAACCGATTTTGTAAAGTTTGGGGCAAAAATATATTTCTCTGAAATACTAAATTGCAGTGAAAGGTACGCCAGCACTGTCAGCAAAAGGGGCACTTGGAGGAGTTTGCTACTACATACTCGAGGGCAGTGGCTGGGTATTACGTGTCACTGTGAGACACTTACACGATAGGCAGAGCAAGGATATCCAAGGTAAAGGAAGGAGAAAGGGATTGAGTAAAGGGGCCAGAGGCCCTGAAACACTCTGGAGCTGTTGGGAAGCCAGGCCAACCTCCAACAGGAGCAGGAGAGAGATGGCAGGAGCCCAGGCAGGAAAGGAAGGTACCAGGGAAAGTAAGTACATCCACAGCTACACTGCACTGCCCAAATATTTAAATAAAGAGTAAAAAGCCTCATGTTTCAGCACCTGAGCCAACAACTAGCCTGATACGATCTAACCATTATATTCCCAGAGTTATGAATATAATTTCTCCTCTGAGACTCCTGACCAAGACAGACATTTAGGGAATTTCCTATGCCCATCCCTGAAGCAATGTCACCCATCCTGTAGTCCACAGACCACTGATGACCTGTAAGGCATCAGAAAAGCGATGCAGAAAAAAACTAATTCAAAGGAAAAACAAAACTAGCATATCCCTGGATGCTCCCACATGGTTTGTCTCACTGTCTGCTGGCAGGCACAGCCAGGAGATGCTTCCCGTCTGCTCTCCTTGTCTAATTAAAAATGTTTGTAATTACAGCAGTAAAGCTACACTCTGTAAAAAAAATATTTTTTTTTATCTAAGTGCTACTTATTCAGCAGTGCACGCCTGTTCTTTAACAGTTCATCAGCTTTTCCTTTCAGTAATCAAACATCAGAGAACTAGACAAGGGGCTAGAACTTTTTTCCAAAAAGATAGTGGTGCCTTGATAACATGAGCTGAGGAATGTCATCAGAAAGCAGGCGGTGACCTCTGCCATTAAAGGCAGTGACTTTGCCTGGTCACACGGCCGACTTAGTGTGGTAATTCCCAGGATCCCATGAGATGCCCAAGCTAGAAACTCTGCACAAGGAAAAGTTATCAATAGCATTGGAATAAAGACTAGGAGTGAACAAAACCATATACTGCAGTGCTAAATGCCTTTCAGTCATATACAGATGAATGCAGATTAATATTTACTGAATAAAAATACAATTTATCTCAGGATTCAGAACTTGATGTGGGATCATTGGCTCTTGTTGTTCAGGACTTGGCTTATACGAGAAGCCAGGCTACACTAACAAACTTGAAATCCAAGGATCTACGAACCAAGTGGCAAAACTGTTTTCCATATAAATCCTTCTGTTCATACAGTCATAACCTGTGAGACATCCTCCTTTGGGGCTGAGACTTCCTGAGCACAGTGGAAAGTTTGAGGAAAAACCCTATAGATGGTTTTGAATTATGAGAGTATTAAACCTCTCCTGTTTTTTTCAAGTACATTTAACTGGCAGAACCTCTCCAACACACAGCATCAGCCTCAAATTGTCTGGCTTGTAGACTGTGAAAAGTTCTTTGCATGGTTTGTGTATTACTTTTTTTTTTTTCTGGTAGAAAAACACGTAGCATGCATCATCTTGCTCGCCTGCATATCCTGAGGGAGAAGTAAGGACTGTGAGCTCGAGTGTTACTACAATTGCTGCTGTGAGTACCTGCCAGTTCTCTGGAACAGCAAATTATAGTCACTTTCCTGACGCCACATAAAAGCAGATACACACTGTGGAAAACAATGCCAGGGTTTTGGCTTAGCCCAGTGAGGATGTTACTGAGCATCTACCCTGCGCTCTTACACAACTTGCCCTGCAGCTGCTTCCACCAGCACAGTCTGGGAGCATGGGGAAAAAACTGTGGGAATATGCAGTGCTGGATACTTGTGGCAGCTTTCCTGTATTTAATACTTTAATTTTTTTTAAGAGAAAGGAGGTTTTTAAAGCTAAATGTTTGTTTCTTTTAGGCTTCATGAAATGTCCAGCAAGGACAATATTTCACGCACACTAGTCTGCTCTTTTCCACCCCTCACACACGTAGCCAAGATTCCTTTATATGAATACCCCTATCTCAAACAATACCTGGATTCACACCACCTAATTGAAGGCACTTTCCTGGGATGGGATGTGGTTAATTCATCCCTGAGTTGATTATACAGATAGGCTGACTAATCTCTCAGTTAACCACTTTAGTTAAAACCTGCATTAGTCCAAGCACGTCTTTGCAAGACTGAGCTGCAAGTATGCAAGTTATATATATATATATATATATCTGGGTGTAGGACACTGCTAGGCAAAAGGCTTATCTATCTCATTTATTCCAATTAACAGAGCTAAACAATCCTGAATCAAATCCTACCCACCAGTTATTCCAGGACTACTTGGGACTCCCTTGAGACTTCTCTAACAGACTAGCAGGTCTCTGACACATCCCAGCCACTCGTAATACTTGATTCACTGGAAAATATTCACCAGGTTGCCGCTCCAGCCAAGCCCCAGGGCAGTCCTTCTGGGATGGTCAGCAACGCTCCCTTTCTAGTGGCCTTTGCCAAGCACGATCCTGGGTGGGTAGCAAGGCCCGTCAGCTGCCATCTCTGCTACCTCACCTTTCAAAATGACTGAATTCAATCAGTTAAAAAGTGTAAATGGAGACACATCTTAATCTGCCATGTGTTTACAATGTTTCTTGTTACATATTCCCCAGGAAATGCAGATTGCTAACTCGCAGCCAAGGAACTCACTTCATCTTGTAGCACCGCTATTTTTAGGCTTCCTTTTTGGGACAGTTTAAAAAAAAATTACGACTTTAACACATACCCTTGCTGCTAGGAACTTGAACCCAGTGCAGAACCTTTATCTTGCATGCACCCAAATTAAGTTGCCACTTCTTCCAAGTGGAATATAATGCTCTGTATCGCAGAGAGTATTTGTTCCCTCTGCTGGATAACTTAAGCCCACCAACCCTGACATCATCAGATGAAAGGATTAATCCAACACAAAGAGGCTGTGAACATCTTTTGAACAAGTAAACCTTTAACAAATAAATTTCCAGGAGATGGTCTAGAGACAGATGGTTTATGAGACCCTGTAAACAGCAAAGAAACTCATAAATGCAGCCCATCAATTTATTTCTTTCCTGTGCTGGGATGACCCCTGTTTATACCAATGAAGAGACTGCCCATCTCTGTAAAGACACAGGCTGCAGAATTTGCTCAGCTCACAAATAAAAGTGCCCTGTCCTCCCAAGGAAAATTAATCCTTATAAATTTAACTGCACGGGATAAAATCTACCTCACAACCTGCTTGGGTTATAGTGACAAGAGGTAATTAATTGCAGTTCCAATAACCATCCACGTTACTTAAAATCTGAAGTAATACACATTAATTACTTTAACAACTGCATGGGATCACAACAGTTAGGGGAGAAAAATAGTCGTTAACTTGTTGACTGCCAGATGCAGACTGCTGATAGGAGATGTATCAGATATTAAAGCATTAAAACCGACCTCAGCCTGGCAGGAGAGGGCTGTGATTCATGCCCATGACTGCTAGGCACGGTGGGAGTACCAGCAAATAATTGAACAAAAATCAAAGCATTAGCTGTTTCAGTGGAACAAGGTAGGAGATTTATCTCTCATTTACTCTCAGGTAAACTTCTTCCCTAGCTTTCTCCCAGTTCAGCAGAAAATTCAGCAAGTCTAATGTAGGAATTTGTTACATTGCCACCTTGTCTACACCTCCACCATCCCATTAAAATTATTGTTACACTGGAGGATGAGAACTGGCCCACTATTCTACTTAGTCAGAGCTTTCTCTCTTTGAGTTGCTTCAGACTTTTCTCTTGGAAAGATAAAGAACCTATCTGAAAAATCTGTATTTAAAAAAAAAAATAAATTAAAAAAAAACCAACCTTGCATGAAAGCTATTTTCTTCACCCTTGAGCACATAATTCACTTCCAATTATGTCCCAGGTAATGGAAAGTCTAAAGCAAATAGAGCTCAAAGTAAGGCACATTGTGAAAGAGGCACACGCTAATTAAAAACTCAGTATATAGAAGAAATGCCATCTTTGTGCTTGTACAACAGTTGGTGCAAAGAGCTGCCTGCACAAATTCCCAAGAGCAATGCAAGCTTTGGAGGTGCCTAAGTACAGATTTGCAGCCAAGTTTCACAGAGCTGGAATTCAAAACCTATCATCAGTCTGGTCTCCGCACAACTGGCTCTGATAAAAGCAATGAAATGGCTGCGACTTTATTCAAACTCAGGCATTTAATGAAGTGTAAGAGCAGGATCTCTGCAATACCATCTGTAAACAGCTGCCCAGCCTCTTCCAAGGGGAATCACAGCAGTTTGCAAAGCAGCGTCTTGCACTGCTCCTCACACAGCTTGTGCCATCCTGTAAATCTCTTGTCACAGACTGAAAGGACAGAGGTGAAACAAATGTTCAGACTGTTCCTTCCTGGCCTGGGAGTCTGAGCCCCCGCCTGCCTGCTCTCCTGCAGGACAAGTAGGCAACGAAGCCATTGGTGCTGCTTGCTGTGCATGAAGACTACCCCTACCCTCAGATTTTGTACTTCTGCTGATCATCTTCAGCAGCAGAAATTATTCTTCTTCCTCAGCAGGGCCCTGATGTCATCTGAGGATGTTTTGCTTTGTTTACCTTCTTCTGAAAGGTCAGAGACTAAACATCCAGCATCCACAGCTATCTGCAGGCAACAAGCACCCGGCCGTAGAGGATGGAGGAGGCTGTGGTCTGGAAAGGAACCCATGCACAGGAGGGATGACGCCAGCCTCGTCGGCAGACCCTCATGTTTGCGCAAAGGGTGCTTGAAGTGATGAGGACACCCAGGGAAATGTGAGTGGTCCTTCTGCTGTTTTGTTTAGACCCATGTAGATTTTGTGACAGATAAAATTAAGATCATCCACTCTTACATGTCCTGGAAGAAGTAAACTGTGGTTGCTGTGATGCAAGGAAATCAAACACACCATTCACCTGGTACAGTCCGACAACCTTCGTGCCATTCAACTCTTTGCATTCGAAACAGAGTGGCTCCATCCAAAATGCCTGCTGGGAATAGTGTGTGGTCCATGCTAACTTCTAAGCCACGTCAGGACCATGCAACACCAAATATAGTTTCTGCACCTTAGCAGGATGGTCCATTGAGTTCCAGTGTCAGAAGCTCCTGGGCTTTGGCACTATTTTGTTCATCAGTACAGACATAATCCATTAAATTCAGAGGTCAAACACAGAAGGCTATGTGCCCGCCCTAGCTTAGGAGGTCAGCACTGCTCCACAGGGCTCAAAGCATCTGGGACATGAAATCACAGGTCTGTGGCAGCATAGCAGACATGGGACCTGGTGACCGGAAGATGTGTCAGGCCAAGAAAATAGCTGGATCTGCTGCCTGTCCACAGCAAAGGAAGCTGGGGTAGCCCTGGGGACAGTACCCAAACCCAGGGACGTGACACATACTCAGCTCAGGGATTTTATCAGCTACGTGCTACACAAACGGGCAGCCCTTTAGAAACATTGAATGCTGAAATGCTCCACAGGGAAAGAAGATGGCTGAAAAAATTCACCTGGCCTCCCCTGAACTGTCCCTGCACACGTGTTCCAGCCGTGCCTGTAACAAAAAGCATTATATATACAGAGGTACCTGCCTCCGACGGACCATCTGTGCTGCACCATCTGCCCTCGCGGAGCAGTGCACATCCCCTCGGCTTGTTGGAGCTACATGGAGAGCAGTGCTCAGTCTCACCGAGAATGAAAACAGACTGAACTCAGCCAGCCCAAGCTGAACAGTCTTATCAAACTACTTTATTAGCACAGCGTAGAGTTGCTACTGCCCAGAAACAGGAAGGAAACATATTACCATAGCTTTCCCTAATGCTCCTCCTTTCTCTTTAAACACAAAGAACAAAAAGGTTGTGTTAGAGAGTCCAGCAGGCTCATGTGATTGTAAAAGGATATTATACTGGGCACCTCATCCATCAAAGAGACCAGCAGGATTTAAGGGAGAGATGGTGGGATAAAATAGTCTCCTGGGCCAAATTCAAGCCATAAATGTTGCTCCTTTTTATGTCAAAGGGAAGTTTTTGACTTTTAATCTTTCCATATTTCAATTAAATGATGTAAATGACAGAGAGCTAAAATAGATGATAGATGCACAGCTAAACTCCCCCACGTTCTTGGATTCCAAAGATTTCTCTCTTATATACCATTACATTCACTCTGTAAAATTACAGTGGAACTTATTCTTAAGCCACTCTTTTATCAATCATCTGGTTTAATGAGCTATCCAAAGAGCGTTTCCCATCGGCACTTTTCCCCAGTCATGGCTGTGCTAGAACCAACTGCAGAGATAACAGATAACTTCCTACATGGAAACTCTCATCCCCCATCCTTTCCCATGTAGGCAAGGCTTTAGAGCCACAATTGTACGGAATTAATCATGATTGCATTTTTGCAAATATGTGATGGTATAGTCTGGTTTTAAAACTCATTTTCCCTCTCAGTTTGACTGACTAAAACCAAAATCCTGTTTCTGATGGAGACCCCTCAGAACAATACCTTCAGCTGTTTAAAGAACATCATCTCTTACAGACATGATTTGCATTTATTTATTTTCTTGTTCTTCTATAGGTATTTATCAGGGTTTTTTAGCAAGGAAGACCTTAGTTGCACTATCAGGAAAACCAGCAGAAGAAACAGCCCTGGAAAAATAAGTCCACATCAGGATTAAGCACATGGAGCCAGAGACAAAGCTCTAGCAAGCCCATCACCCACAGACAGGACAAACTGCATCTCCCCACTTCCACAACAGCCAGAGATTTACAAGCACTCCAGCTCTCTTGAGACAAAAACATTTCACCCAATGCACATACATACAGGTATTTCCCTAGCCTGGGTAGCAAGCTTACCATAGCTGTGCTCCCAGGTCCATCTCCAACTCTGGAGAGCACAAACTCCTCCTAGAAATAATTATTAATGGAAGTCTTGCCCCGAGATGCCTTGACATAGAGCTCAACAGGAGTTCTTACACTGGCTTCTGCCAGTGCTGGCACATGCACAGGGATGGATACAAGCCACCATGAAAGACAGTCAGGAGAGGGTTTAAAAGCTGGTTGTGCAACTAGTCCTGAGTCCAGCTTTCTTCAGCCTCCTTTGTGCTGTGCTCCAGCTTTAACAGAAATTGCAGCAAAGAGTTGCAAAAAATGCTGGCGATAAATGCGGTTCTTAATGAAACAAAGGACTCATAATTATTTGATTAAGAATCATTTTCTTTTTACAAATATAGCGAAAATTCAAAACAGTTGTGCCCTTCTGCATTCATAGTGTGGCAGTAACCACTGTGGAATTTGAACAGTTAGCTGAGGTTTCTGGCTGTCAGGCCAGCATGAGCCAGACCATGTCCTGGCCTCTTGGGAGGAACGTTTGGACACAGGAATTGCTGTTTTCCCTGGGTGGACACAACCAGTCAGCTGGCCATATAACAGGCATCAATAGACAGTTTAGGATTCAAGCACTTCCCAGATGTCAGTCAAGCAGGAAAGGGAGAAGACGATGTCTGAGTGATGAATTATGTGAAATGAGCGTGCTAGCTTGTTCCAGGACTCAGTACGAAAAGTCATAATTACAAACAGCACTAATGGGAAAACTTGTTGGCTGACACAGTTTACATGCCAAAGGCACAATGAATGATCCCTCTAACCTGGGACAGCTTGAATCTCCTATCCAGAGGCGGTCCTTCCAAAACAAGCTTACGACAGGCAGGTGACGTGTGCAGGAAGCTTACACGGCCGAGCCTGCATCATTTCTGCAGATACCCAGAGCACATCCACCCCAGGGTACAGGGTGTCAGCTCCACCACCCTCAGCTGTCCCCACTTGTAAAACAAATGCTGAAGGCAATAAACTGTTCAGAGACCAGTTCTAGGCGTCTGCCTGCAACAGAACTGGAGAGTATAGCAGAGAATATAACCCACCAACCACAAAAAAGTAAATTTGATTTGCATATTAGGTTCAAATATTCCAGTGCCACACAAGCATTATCATCAAATCTGATTGAATGACAGCAATTCTCTGTAAACGAGATAACATTTCCTTTTAAAGTCTTCAAACAGCCTTGGTCCATAGCTGACACTTACCATCTGTTTCTCATCAAAAACGAACCCAACCAGAACGTTTCCCAAGCAGCACAGTACATTACGTACATGGACATGTTCAGCCCAGGCACCAGGCCTTGGGGGTGCTCTGGGCTCACACCACAAGCGCTGCCAGCCCTCAGAGCTGGCACACACAAAGGGAGATGGGGTTAGAGCTGGCACCCAGCCCGCCTGGGTGCTCCAAACTGAGTAGCTGGATATCTGGTCAAAGCTCCAGGAGCACTGCAGGGAGGTTTTTCCATGAGTATAGAAGGAGATTTGAACACTGGATTTCTCATGTGAGTCACCAAGTGCTGCATCAGTACAGGCTTCACCTGGGTGAAGTGCTATCCCCCAGGACTAGACTCCAGAGCATCCTACAGAGCTAAGCCGCATGGTCCTCCCAGCACCAAGCTCCCTGGTCTGCTGGTACTGCTGCTGAAGGTCCACAGGCTATGCTTCCCCTTGCAAACCAAGGAGGCCCAGGGCATTGGTCCAAGCACTGGCAAATGATCATTTGTACTCTTTAAATGTTCACATAGTCCTTGACATAAATTTGGCCCATGCCAACTAGTGTTCTCCCCAGTCATGGCTGGCCATAGCCTGGATCATTGCCCTCCGGCAGTTGGAATGCATGTGGATGCCTTGTTTTGAAGGAAAAACATCTGGATAGATGCAAGTCCTGCTGTGTCACTCACCCCCAAGACCATAGAGGCTTTGGCACCTTTTATTTCCCAGCACAGGTGCAGCCTCTGTGCTCTGAGCAGAGCCCTTTCATCACCATTCATTAACACCTAACTCAAGAAGTTTTGGGAAGGAGTGAGACCCCCAATGCACACGGTCATACCTTCCCAT
Organism: Pterocles gutturalis; assembly: GCF_000699245.1. Classification (NCBI taxonomy): domain Eukaryota; kingdom Metazoa; phylum Chordata; class Aves; order Pterocliformes; family Pteroclidae; genus Pterocles; species Pterocles gutturalis. Next base: position 31,291 of record NW_010135310.1, read on the forward strand.
TTGCTCTACAAGCGAGAGCAAGCCAGAGTCTGAGCTGATTTAAATCATCCTGAGAAATCTGGCGAGGAGTCCTGTGCTGTAGAGTGAAGCCAGCTGGCAAGACAGGCTTTCCACTCCACGCTCCGTGTACACAGCCAAAAATCATGTGCGGGTTGCATCGCCAAAAGCCAAACACCTTCTCCTGTCCTGCTTCAAGTTCTGTGTGAAAACAAACAACCACCTTCACAGCTGGAAAACTCATACTTCAAGGTAGAGTTTTGTGCTTCAGGAAAAAAAAAATATCCCAAAGCAAAAGTGCAACGTTAGCTTCTGGCACTGCTGAAGAGAAGCCCATGGAGAGATCTACTGGCAAATAGCCAGAGGAGAAGCACAGCAAATCCTGGCCCTATGAACAACACGCTATGTGGTTTTAGGCAAGTCACTAGATAACCTGAGGTGACTGCAAAATAAAGTTGAGTGTCACAGGGTAACAGGGCTGAAAAGGACTTTGCAGGGTCATCTAGTCTACCCTTCTGGTCCCATAGCACCAGTCCAATCTAGCTCGCTTTTAAAGACCCCCGATGATGTAGATCCCACGATTACCATTCAGATTCTTCCAGGACTTCCCGCTTTTCATCACTATTGTATTTTTTGAATATATAACTCAAATTGCTTTTGCTACAATTTATGTTCTTATCCTCTCCAGCAAGGCAGTTAATAATAGGCAGTCCTCCCCATCTCTGCCAGAGTTTTCTATGTATCTGGAAAATACTAACCTCTTCCCAGACTTTTCTTTTCAGGCTAAATGACTTTAAATTAGGATTCATATTATAATTGTACCCAAAGGCAAAAATAAGGCTGAGGTCCTCCCTGGAAACACATAAATGTAGTTTAAGAGTGTCCCTGCTCCAAAATGCTTATAAATGACACAGAAAGGAAAGGGAAAATAAAAGTTAAATGGTCAAAGAGATTATTCCTATTTTAAAGGTAGGAACTTGGTACAGATAGATATATGTTTAGTCTTTTCAAGAACTCCCATAGCTGCAAAGGAGTTTACAGAGGGCTTAATACCTAACAAAATTATTGCATTTGAAAATGTGGTTATTTCTGCTTCTACTGAGCTGCTAGAAAAACTATTTTGAAATACAACCTGAAGATGTATGAATGTTTGTGACAGAGCTGGGAAACACAAACCAGATCCTCCGAGTCCCCCTCCATAGCCCTAATCTCAAAACCATTCTTCCTTGTAGGGGAAGCAGTGATGATTAATGACATTTTTCAAAGCTCTCCAAAGATCATACTTTTTCTACAGGAGCTTGAGACAAAATTATCATTACTTGCTTGAAACACTTAGATGCACCCTCCTTTGTAGGGCAAACCATAACAATGAACACAAGTGTAAAGGATTCTGCATATAAAATTTACTGTACATGCAAATTTCCTTCAGACAGAACCATTATTAATTGCCGGAATGGTCAAATTTAGGATTTTCTAGAAAGGTCTTCTGAGTTTGCACGTGTACTCCTGATCACCCATAGGCTTCCCTGAACAATCACTCACCATTTTAGTTCATTATTTTTGACATTAGCACACACACAAATTCCCTGCCTGTTACAATTTTCCACTTCAGCAACATTCTTCATGCCCTGCATTGCCTTAGTTTCAAATTTAAAATAACTCATACAGTAGAGGCAAGCATAGTTCCAGCACATCCACTAAATATCAGCTAGCTTATGCCAGTCTAGAGGAGTACAATACCAGAAAATAAGTGTACCCTAAATAGATTATAATAAATGCAAAGGCAATGCTAATGAACTAAAAAACCCACAGGGAACAGAACGCCCCTAAATAAACACCACACAGTTTGATTTTATGTTGGGGTGGGAAGTTGCATGTGAGGATGGAGTTAGACAAACAATTTGATGAAAAAAACCTTGTCTTAACCTCAGGGGAAACAATAAATCTTGAATTGTTCAGATATAAAACATATCCTCTAACCGGAAAAATCTGTTTGGGGGCAATTAACCACACATCATGCTTGGGTTGATGACCTCAGTCTGGTCGTGCCCACATAACTATGGCACAAACCATCACCCAGCACATTAGCAGGGCAGGAGTCATCTCGAATTGTACCTAAAGGATGTAGGAGCTGTAGTACATTGGAAGCAGCAGCACTGGAAAAGCACACAGGTCACAGTGGATGAAGAATACACAATGCAATGCTCTCACCATGGGACATTACTTGAAGACATAAAAGTAAGGAATATTTTGGGGACTGGGCATGTTACGCCTCCTACGTGGCATGGGTGAGACTGAAACTGGAACATCAAGTACAGCTCAGGCAGTCTGTTTGTTTTAACTTGAAGAAAGATGAAAGAAGAAGCAGAGATGAGGCAGTGGCATGATTTAAGACCTGAAAAAATGCTTTATGTTGGAAAATGGAAAGAGCACGATATTCAGTGTATCAACACAGAACCTGTGAAAGATGACTTGATTTGATGTATTAAGAGAAAGAAACCAGCAGCTTCCAGTGAACACTTCAGTCTAGCCGAGGGAGTCATAACAAGAACCACTACCTGGACACATCCCAGATTAGAGACACGGTGCAAGTCTTGAACAGTCAGGATCATAATCTTTACTATCACTGCCACGAGTGACTTGTCCTTCTTACAGGTTCTCCAAATCAGGGCTGAACCCCCAGGTGGGATGTGTTTATTGTACTGAGCTTAGTATAATAGCAACTGGATAAGATGTAATAACATTTATTAGATCATGCTGGATGTTCCTATGGTCTCTTCTGGCATTTAAACTCTATGAATGAACCTATGACCTTTAAAAAACACTGGCTGCACTGGAGAAGATATTTAAATGTATGCGTAATGAGTTTCCCATTGTGCTAAAGCATGCATCTTCAACTCCGTTTCTAAGAACACTTCACCTCATGTTTTTCCAAACATGATCTATACTCTTATACTATCAGCTCCTGCACTACCATTACTATTTATTTGCACACTAAGGTAGTATTTCCTGTGATCTCATCACCACCACCTCCTTTCTGTTCTGCCAAAATTGTCTGGTCCCCTCCCAGCAATTCCTCATGTAGCCATGCAGCCAACCCTCTTCCTTCTTCTGTTTCCCCATAAATAGTGTCCTTCTGGCTATCTCACCCTGCTGTCTCTAAGGAATCCCCCAAATTAACACTTCTTAAATTTTCTGTCTTGCTTTGAGCCAGTCGTCCAGCAGCCAGCTTTTTCCCAGTACACAGACACATGCCCCTTCCCCAGCTTTTAATCCTCCATCTCTTCCCATCCCAGACCCCACATTACCAAATGGACAGACACTTACCAATTACAGACAATTTAAGGTACTTTGCACCAGTTGTGCCGTATCCATGTCTATGTGTACCCCCCAAGTCTAGGGGGACTTAGCTCAAAACTCTTTAATTGTGGTTCAAACAGAAATGCCTAATTTAAAACTACCTTGGGCTAAAGCTAAAAGCTGCGATTTTCAGCATGCACACAGAAAGAGAGTGGCCTGTCTTCACTATCAGTGACTAGTGAAATCTCTCAAAGTACATTTTCATTGCATTCCCTTTAAGGCTGAGCCAAAACTGTCCCTATGCAAGGAACAATTCAAGGAGTAAAAAGTTAGTTTCCTTTCTTTTACAATTTGAAAGTGGCAGGCGGCACACGAGCTCTATGCACCATCCCAGCATTTGTCCCATCTTCCAGCATCCTACATGCTACCTGCTGTGAAGCCCCAGGCAACCCAGTCTGCCCGTACAGCTGACCCAGCTTTGAGCAGGAGGCAGGACCAGGGCCCTCCAGAGCTTCCTCCCAGCCTGAATTACCCTGTGCCCTGTGATCCTGTTTCATTGCCTGTGATGGAGTTCTCCCTGGAGCCCCTTGCAAGAATCATGGTTTAGGGCTCTGGGTTTGGCTCTGGGGTTTTGTAGAACGCACGTTTGGTGGGGGGAAAAAAAAAAAAAAAAAAAGAAGAGAGACAAAAAGGCAGACAAGTCCACCTGACCATAAATAGCATATTCAGCAAGAAATGGATTATTTTACACATAGTCCTCTCTCTAAGACTAGCTAATAAGACCACTTAACCTAAATAAAGCCATTTGCGTGTGTTTATTTCATGTTGATGCTCTTTTCTCCTAGTCCCTGACTCCTGAAGCCTACTTACAACCTTTCTGTGCTTGCATTTGTCCCACGGAGACAACATGTAGGTTAGTGTGTTTTACCCCGCTGCCTTTGAAAACCAGCATGCAGCCCCGCAGACGCCAAGCCACTCTTTGTTTACTGCCTCGTTATTTTCATTTACTCTTGCTTGCACTTGCAAAACGAATTGTTAATGGCAATCACATGTGCACAGGGTATCACACCCCAGCACATGCCTGGCTGTGATTTATCACCCTCCACTTCCTGGCACACAAGGCAGCCCAACATCTGGTTGTGACTAGTGCCCCATTTTGGTTTGAGGTTCCTTTTCTCCCACGGCATCTGAAGAGAGAACCAAAAATTATACCAGGGATCAAACCAGCCCACGCTGCGCTGGAGCAGGGCTTGAGTCTTGCCGTATATGCAAATGGAGAGCAACCTTCAGCAACGTGCATCTACAAAACACAGTCGGTTTAATTCCTGTGTATATGACCACACACACCTATGTCCTGCTGACACTCAAGATGTGGTTTGCAAACCACTCAGAAGTGGCATATTAAAGAAAACTCATTTTTATCCCCTTCACTTTTAACAATTTGAGGAGCTTCCCAGTCTGTTTTCACAGCATGCAGATGGCTTGAAAAATACTAACTTGCGTGATGGAGGGTTAGATCAGATTGCTCACTCTCACTGTCCAACTCAGGCATTGTAATTATCATGAAATCTAAATTCAAGATGATGATGAGTAACATTGAGAACTGCCAAAGGCTCAGAGCTTGGCTCCTAACACCACCAACAGAGAAAAAATAATTACTAATTCTGTGCTGGAAACCTGTAACAGACAGACCCCATAATTGCTAATCAACCAGAAGTGTGAAAAAAATCAACCCTTAATAAACAACACGGAGTTGGTAAATCTTGAGGGTGAACCAATTCCTGAGCTACTAAGGACATTTCAGAAGGTTTGTCTATAGGCAACAATCAAAGCAGGGACTTAAGAGAGACCTGTCTGTGAACTTTTAGAAGTTTCCTGTGCAAAAAGCAAATATCCCACTACACTTCTACTCTGTCCCATTATGTAATTACCATGAGATTTTATGTGCTTCATTAAAGCTGCTGGTGTGACAGAGGGGTCCTGGTACAATAGGGCCATTTCAGGACCATTATGTATGCAATGTCAGACGAAAAGCAGTATCACCACTAGTCTGAAGACCTGAAATGGCATCTCAAGTCAAGAGCTGACAGACAACACGTACAGCTGCGGTACAATAAAGAATAGCCTAGGAAAAGCAGGCCAGTAGCTAAAGTTACCATTAATGCACCTGAACTCCAAACAGAAACCACTCTTCTGACAAAATGTTTCCCAGTAAGGAATCCTTTAGAGCTCAAGGTGGGTTATTATTTATTTCACATTTTGGTTTTACATGTTTTCCCAGGCTGTCCTCCTGACCCAACAGAGACACCTAAGAACAACAAGCCCTAAATCTGCAAAAGAGAATGGCAAAGAGATGTGACATGTACAATAAACTGAAAACTAGTAAACTAGTCTTGAGACATGTTAACGGAAATTCAAATCATAGAATCATACAATGGTTTGGGTTGGAATGGACATTCCAAGTTCATTTAGTCCAACCCCCTGCCGTGGGCAGGGACACCTCCCACTAGCCCAGGTTGCTCAAAGCCTCATCCAGCCTGGCCTTGAGCCCCTCCAGGGATGGGGCATCCACAGCTTCTCTGGGCAACCTGGGCCACTGCCTCACCACCCTCATCATAGAAAATTTCTTCCTAATATCTAATCTAAATCTCCCCTCTTTCAGCTTAAAGCTGCCGCCCCTTGTCCTGTCATTACAGGCCTTGGTAAAAATTCTCTCTCTGTCTTTCTTAGAAGCCCCCTTTAAGTATTGAAAGGGCACAATAAGGTCTCCCCGGAGCCTTCTCTTCTCCAGGCTGAACAACCCCAACTCTCTGAGCCTGTCCTCACACAGGAGGCGCTCCAGCCCTCTGACCATCTTCGTGGCCTCCTCTGGACTCACTCCAGCAGGTCCATGTCCTTCTTGTGCTGGGGAACCCCAGAGCTGGATGCAGCACTGCAGGTGGGGTCTCACAAGAGCAGAGTAGAGGGGGACAATCACCTCCCTCAAACTGTTGCCCACACTTCTTGTTATGCAGCCCTGGATACAGTTGGCTTTCTGGGCTCTGAGCACTCATTGCTGGGTCACGTCCACTTTTCATCTACCAGTATCCCCAAGTCTTTCTCCACAGGGCTGCTCTCAATCCATTCATTCCCCAGTCTGTATTGATACTGAGGATTGCCCATCTGGAGGACCTTGCATTTGGCCTTGTTGAGATTCATGAGGTTTGCACAGGCCCACCTCTCAAGGCTGTCAAGGTCCCTCTGGATGCCATCCCTTCCCTCCAGTAAATCAACTGCACCACTCAGCTTGGTGTCATTGGCAAACTTGCTAACACGAACGAGCCACAACATCAAATATTGCTGGTGTGGGAGTATGTGGTGACCAATGGATTTTAGCATCAAAAAACGCTTCTGCTAATCAGCTTTGATGTCATTCAGTATACCAAATATTAGCTCTGGTAACAGAAGGAAGAGATCCTTTGGTTGAGGCTAAGCATACAGGAATGTCTCACTTCAGCTTTATCTTGACTTTTAAATGTTGAAGCTTCAATCCTGCTCGTATGTTGATAATGTTATGTGTACTGCTCCAACATCATGTTTCACCTAACATCAGGCCTAGTCTAAAATTTAAGAGATTAGTTTAAACCAGATGATGAAACTCCCTGTACCACTAACAGGTGGAGACAATCACCTTCCCAAGGCAATTCAGCCCATCTGGTGTCCTGGATTCTTGCAGTGACCTATTCTTTGAAGGCATCCACCTCTCTCCATCTCCTGGAAAATCAAGATTTCACCAAACAGCTAAGCCTAATTAAGAGTCTACTGTTGCCAAGAAGGGGAGGGTTTAGTTTCTCTCCCTTCTTCCCTGCTTTTCTCTCCTTCTGACCCTGATTCCCCTTCTTTACCTACTTCTAGCTATCCCCATACCTATATCCTTCAACTTGATCTCTCCCCCCTTGCCCAGTCAAAAGTAAGCATTAACTTAAAAGTAATTTCACTTAATGAATCCTGTTATTTTTTGCCTTTTTAATTTTCTGCCATTTCAGTGAATTGAATGACCCAATTTATCAAACAATCTTCAGGAGCAAGCAGCCAGGTTTACCCTGCCTTCATGGTAAAGGGCTTGTAATTCAGCTGAAGTCAAGTCATGAACCCTATGTGTAAGCATCCTCATACACAGAGTTACTCATCTGCTCACAGAATAAAGCTAACGAGTCAAAAACCTAAGCAACAAACTTTCTTTTCTCCTCCTCCACAGCATAAACTAGATATTAATAACACTAATGAAAAAAACTATTTTGAAGACAAACCCATGGCTCATGAAGTGCTAAGCCTCAAGCACAAAAGAACCTTTGTCCAAATAAAGCCAGACACACATGAACAGCAGTAAAAGTCACCTATGTGCAAGTATTAACATCTGGACTTTAAAACAACCCCAGTGGATGCACAAGGGGAATGAGACCTTTCAAAATAATTTAAAATGTACATCTAAGTATTTTTTCACCTTTTCTTGCAATTGTAAGGGTGCTGCAGTCGCTGTGTCTGTGCTTATAAATAAGACAGGTCAAGGCTCATTCTCTGACCCTCGGGGCAAAACACGCAGCACAGCTTGTGTCCATATGGCTGAACTTTCTCCCTTGCACACAACGTGGCTGCTTTCACACTGCTTGCTGGGAAGAGTCACTGGCCCATGCTAACTCCCAATCCAGGCTGGACAAGGGGTAGTTAGCAGGGGACAAAGCCAAGGCAAGGAGCACAGGACCAGCTAAACAGTTTGGACGATGCGGGGCGGTGCTTGAGCCTGCGTCTTGGACCTGGGCAGTTTGCTAGTATGGATGCAGCTGGTGAGAGCAGTTGGAGATGCAGACAAAACTCATCTGTATATTTAGTATAAATAGAGTTTGATCAGAGGTGAGCTAAAGTCAGAATCTGCGATGCAAACACTGTAGAAAGAAAATTAATTTTTGCCTTCCTCCCAGCTCATGCAGTCACACTATAAAACTATCCTAACAGCATATTCCTACTTAACACCAATTTATATGCAGTAACATATATTCTTCCTGGCTGGATCTCACTTATTGTTGCTGATAAGTAATATGACTCCTATGTTTTAATCCACAAAAATGCTATCACAAACCAGGATTTACCAATTCCACAAATAAAATCTATTTTCCAGGCAAGGCTGCCTTCCTACTGTGCAGCTATTCAGAAAGGTGCGGGAACACCAACACTCATGCTACACAGTATTTCCCTGTCCTGGAAAAGGTGTTTTGGAGAGGGAAGACTTCATGTGCCTCTAGCATGAACATCAAAATGAAATATTCTGAAAGATGCACTGTTTGCCTCGCAGCTTTAGAGTCCTGTGGTCTTGAGAAACAGAGCTGTGCTGCTTCTCAGAAAATGAGGAAAGAAAACAGAGCAGTAGCCTTCAGTGTGGCCACTGTGTGCTCTAGCATTTAATTTATGGTTTGCCTCCACCAGAGGATTAATTTGCTGTTAATCTGAACCCTCCCTAGTCAGAGGCTCCACATCAGAGTGTCTTGGAAAGAACAGCGTCTCTCAGGATCTTCTCATAATCAAACTACAGAAACATGGTGTGCTATTAGGGCAGGAACTAAACTACCTGGAAAAGTGTTTAGAGAGTAGTTATGATTCATTTTTCACAGTGAAAGGATACATCAAGTGGGGTTTTGCAGAGGTCAGTCCTAGATCCTGTTCTAATGAAAATATTTTCATTTTCCTGGACACACAGTACCTAGATGATGACCAGGATGCTGGAATATAGATAATGTTTATTAGATTTGCAGATGATACCAAGCTAGGAAGGACTGCAAGAAAGGGAGGGAGAGAGAGAGAACTAAACACAATCCTGAGAGCCTCAAGATACAGACAAGTCCAAGATACAAAAGTCAGCCAGGAACAATCCACTAGGCAAATACAGGATGAAAATTAGCTTTCCATGTAGCAGACCTGCAGATCACAAGGGTGAACATCAACCAGTGACATCAAGTGGCTGATGGATGTCGGACCAGACCTAACCCTTTCTTTTTGCTCTACAGTTGTAAGATCTCAGCTAGAGTACTGTGCCTGGTCTGGGGCGCTTGGCTGCAAGTGAAAAATGGACCTCCAGAAGAGAGTCCAGAGGAAAGAAAAAGAACAATTGCTACTTTAGGCAATACTGATACTGTCACCATGAATAGCAGAAGACCGAGAAAGAACCTGGGAGATGTGAAAACAGGCTTCAAAAATACAAAGGCTGCTAGACGGCAGAAAGAATCTATTTTCTGTGCTCATCTGGACACATAAGAAGTAATGGGCTAAGAGAAATTGCATCGGGAAAATTTTGGTTGGTCACTAGGAAAATGTTTCTAACGGAAAGGAAAGCATGCAAGTGCATTGCCAGAAGAGTCTCCCCTGACCGAATATCTGTCAGGAGTGGTCAGCATCCATTCTGCTTGGTGACAGGAGGATGGACTAATGAGCTCTTGAAAAGAACTTACAGTTGCATTATTCTAGAGTGAAGCAGTCACCTCTCCATGTGTATAGGAAGGTCCTTACAAAGCCAGTCTGTGTTAGCAACTTAAAACTATCTGCTAGCCATGGACACGGTACTATTACAAATCATTCTTGGTTTCCCAGGTGTTTTCCCCAAATCTTCAGAGCCTTCCAGACTTAATCCAGCCTAATTCAGTCCCAGTTGCTTGCTCAGTCATCAAATCCCCTTACCTGGGTATGGCAACTCAGCTTGGATCATCTCTGTTCTCCAAGGTGGCAGTGACAAAGTCTGTATTAAGTCACCAAGGCATCATATTGCCAGATGACCAGGAACTCTTACCAAAAGACTTTTTAACCTTATAAGGATGGCAGAAAAGAATGTAAGTTAGGGAAGCAGGTAAAAAACTCAAATCTGTGCAGTGGAAGTTAAATAAAGTTGAACCTTTAGATCACGTGTGCAGGTTGGCCATACAAGCCACAGATCCAGTGAGGAAAGGACTGGAAGACATGATTTGGGTTTTCAAGTCCTTTCAGACATGACAAACTGTGTACCAGAAATCTAGTCCAAATGGATTTCCTTCACACTCCCCCATGCAGCCAATCGTTACCAGCAAACAGAAAATGTTTCCAACCTTCAACATGCCAGAGAAAAAAAGTGAGAAAGACCTCACTCTCCAAGTATTACTCTCCAAGTACTACTGGGGATTTTGGTGGTGTGCATGTGCAGAGGATTGTAGGAAATGCTTTCTCATGCCCCAAAACACATCTTGGCAGCGTCAGACCTCCCAGTCCCTGAACAAGAGGAAGGCAAAGCACCCGAGAGTCACCTCTGCATTTTTACAAGTCCTGTCCCCTCTCTTCCATAAATTACCTAGGATTCAGAAAAATGTCTCATTAGCATCTCTTACTTGTGAGACAGTTAAGTGTTTGATTACTATTTTCAAGCAGTATAAAAGCCACCAGTCAGCAGACTGATAGGTTTCATCCTTCAAGGAATAAGGTACTTCTATTCACCTTTTGCATTTCTACATCGGAACAACAAACCGTCACTTCTTTGTAACAGGATTAAATGACCCCACCTCCACATCTTCACTCGTTTCTATGGAGCTGCTCAACCTGTGTTTCCTTTCCTTTCTTCTTGCTTTGTGTTTCAGAGAAGCACATCTATACATTTACTGAGGGATGTATCCTGCCTTGTCTCACCCCTGCCCAAAGCCCATCCAACGCGTTTTACAAAGGGGAGAGTAATTTGGATGGGAGCTCCCACAACACAATGTTTGTAAATAACCATCCAAATGTTTCAGTGACAAAGTGTAAAATAACCAAGCATTCAGCAAGTAATCAGCAGTGACCTGATCATGGCAGTCATCAGTGTTGTTCTAGCAGTGGATGCTGCTTGACACCTAACCCAAACAAATGCATCACCCTGGGACAGCGAAGAGAAAAAGAAGACGCAGACAAGGTAGGCTTTCTCTGCAGTCACTACAGCAGCTACAAGAGAGCACCAGAGTTGTGACCACTGGCATGAAAGATTTTTACTGGTGTTACCACATCAGCTGCAGCAAAGAAAAAGCCTGAATGTTGGTCCCAGCTGTACAGGAGAAGGAAAACCTTGGAGCAGCAGCTTGGGCTCTGCCTGCTTTTTCTTTGCCGTTACGTGATTTCTCACCCTGGGCATCTCACTTCAGGCAGGATTCGTGACACAGCAATCAGGTGCACAAATGTCACTTCAGGGAGAAAGTAAGTGCTTAAAACTAACAAAATGAGTCACACACAAAAAAAAACAAAACAAAACAAAATACAACAAAAAAAAAAACCTGATTTCCTGCCTAGGCACCTCACTAAATTTCTTCACACCTAGACTTACTTTGACATCCAAGGCTGGCATCCTCTCCATGTGCCTGGGAACGCCACTGGCCTGGCTCAGCATCCCTGAAGGACCTATCTCCCGCAGCAGTCTCTTCCCACGCTGACAGCCCTGGCTTCAGTGTAAAGCCCAGCAGTCACAGCCGCTCTCCATCAACAAAGAACATGGAACAGCCACCTTCTGCAACCTTGTCACTGGAGTTCAGGGAACAAGAGATGCACTTACAAACCCCATCTCAGTTTTAGGAGGGCTTAAAAACTTCCACGTCCTGAAGTGACCAGAGAGCCTCACTGAAGGAGCTGCCTTCTCCTCCTGGGGAAGCTCAGAAGCTGCACAGTCCTGCCCATAAAAAGCCACAGGGCAGACAGAGCCTTCCTGTGACTTGGAGCTTCATCACCATATGGGCAGATTTGAATTTTGCAACTCAGGTAAATCACAGAATCATAGAATCATGAAGGCTGGAAAAGACCTCAAGGATCATCAAGTCCAACCGTCAACCCAATACCACCTAACCACAAAACCATGTCCTGAAGAAGGACTGTGTCCCCCACGACAGCCCTGATGGTCCATACTGCTGCTCTTCTCTTAGGAGCAGCGGTGACAACAGCCCAGCTGTCCAGGGACAGAAGCCCACTACCACTTAGTTGCTTCAGCCATCAACCACACAAGGCAAACACTCACCAGTTGCCTCAAGCAGGCCCCTGGTCATGGAGGCAGAAAAAAATGCTGTCAGCATGGCATTTGGCTCCTGCAGCCTCCAAACTGGGAATGGGAGAACTGGTGTCTGGTCCTGGTTGCTGGCTGATGCACACAAGCACCGAAGTGCTCAGGCGGGTCATCCTTGGCATCCCTCCTGGCCTCAGTTCGCCATCCAGGCAGGATAAAAGCATCTCCCAGCACCCTGTGGGGTAACAAAGGCTAACGCAAAGCTTTTGAGTGACAGTAAGTGGGACCTATAAGTCAATCCCATAGACAGGTAAAGCCTTTTCCATTTCAGGCACTGCAAGAGAAAATGACTAAAAACACATCCATGTACCCTTGGACTTCAAAAAGAACCAAATTTTGATTCATTCCTCTCTAAAGGTTGGAAACTGGAGGACTACTCATAGCAAGACTCAAAAAGCATCCTGAGAAAAGAAGAGCTACAGCTCCTACTGCCCCATCACGCTCTCAGGACTGTCATTATTCCCTGGCCCCCACTGCAGTGTTTTTATGGGTTTCTCGCTTTCCTTCCTGCTCTCTTTCATGGTCCCCCAGAGTTTCAATCAAAGTTGCATTTCCCTGCTTCTCATTCTCCCCAGCCCCGTGCATTCCTGGAAGCAAAACAAGGACAGACGGAACTGGCTGGCCATAAAAAGCTGTTCTCACAACGAAAGCAGCGCTTTCCAATAAAACTTAAGCAGTCTGGCTGTGCTGCCCATGTTTTGTTTCCCTGCTTTAGGGCACATCTGCAGAGATACAGCAGCCTCAGATGGGTGACATAAATAGTAAAGAATCATTCTTAATAGTCAAGCAACTTCAGCCTTGCCAAAAAAGTAGCTGATACACCCATTCCAGCTACTGCATGCTTTTAAATACATTGATCTCTGCAGCCCTCCTCCCCCCGGAGCTGGTGACTGAACCAATCTCAGGTTTGATTTTTCTCTTAGTTGACTTGTTTATTGCCAAATTCCAAAATGAAAAAAAAACAAAACAAAACAAACTTTTCAAATGTGATTTATGAAGTGCCTCTAAGTAAGCACATGCACGCACACATGAAAACACAGAGGGCTGTGGTTCCAGCTGCACGGGAAAAGCAGCAACAGGAACTCTCACTGCATAATAAACACTACCTGAGCAAGCGCTTTTCTTTGTCTGTGAAGGCTTGGGGCCAGTTCTTCGGGGAGAGGCATAACTGCATCACTTCATTAGCTTCCTTGAGGTTGTGAAATGATGCTTTTTTTGGTTTCATTTTGAAAAACTTCTCTTAAACACAGATGCACACAGACGAAAGGCAACTATTCGCCCTTGGTCAGTTCAAACTAGGGCATCCCTCCATGTCCAAATAGTTTAACAGCCCTAGCTTTAAGCCTTTACAAGCATTTATTCCCATCATCAAAGAGGAAGGCTGCTTAATTTTCATTTTAAAGGGCAGAAGCAAAGCATATTAATCTTCAACCCATCTTTGGTTAAGGAGAGTGCTGTGTACTCTGTCCCGAAGCAGCAGCCAGCATCCAGGCTGCTCTCACAGCTATTTGCAGAGCAGAGGCTCTTGCATCACTCTTGCAAACACAAGAGGTAAGTCGCTCAGATGCAAAACAGGGTTTTCAGCAAGAACAGAGGTCATTTGCTGTAATATGCATGCTCTGAGTGGCTAAATGTGGGCAAAGTATTTCGAGTCCCAAGACACTTTCTGTGGTAAAGCCTGGTCCAGCAAAGGCGGTGTGGGCAGGGTGACGGGGACGTGCAGCCCTTGCTCAGCTTTGAAAAAGAGCACAAATTCACATCTCTAGAGGTCCACACTCTGAGCTTTACCCCAGCTCCTGCTCTCCTCCTGAGGCCTGTGGAAGTTCAGATATTTTTAGCTGTTTGCCACGAGTGAAGGAATGTCTTTTCCTAAGTTACCTCATTCACACGGGCAGCTCCGCCAAGACAAACAGGTCCGAAGTGTGATTACACGGACAGCAGCCAGGGGAGAGAGCTCGCACCACATTAATGTGTGTGCTCCAATCATAACTACCTGGAATTATTAGTATTTATGGTGCATGAAATTACATTCCTGACTTCCTCACCTGGCCACACAGATAGGAGGAGGAGGGAATTTCAGAGCCTTTATGCCCTGACGTGGCTGAGAACCTCTTAAAGGCAGCGAGCAGCCCTGAAAGCCCAGAGATGAGCTTGGGGTCATCACGGGGTGCTCCCCGAACTGAGGCAGTTTCAGGAATACACGCCAAAAGGAAAGCCAGCGGCCAACAGCAACTCCATTTATCACCTGGGGAAATCTATTCTACCCCAGGCTCTCTCTGTTAATCACACACCATCTCCATATGCCTTTACTCTCACCTCATCAGAGCCATCCCATCAGCAGACAGCAATTAACACTCTCCCCAGCAACGGGACCAAGGGCTCAATGCATAACCCCTGTATAAAACTATTGTGCCTCAAACACCAACCAATTAACTCTCAAACACACCATCTATGTTGTCAAACCAGTGTAGCATCTACCTTTCACAAGTGAGAAAGCTCCACCGTGGAAGTTAAATGACTTGCCCAAGGCCAACAAGGCAAATCAGTGTCAGAGCAAAATAAAGGCAGCAGAGCTGCTTCCTTGCTCTGCCCACAACTGCCTATGTGAGGCCCAAAGGACCTCTTTGCTGGGAGAACAGGGCTCTTCTGCTTCACAGGGCTTTCAACAAGCCCATTCAAGGTGTTCAGACACAACTTCATCAGCAGGTACCAGAAAAGCACTAATGGTGAGTACTTGGAGATCTGGGCTTAGGCACTTTAGCCGTGCCAGGGAGGAAAATGTAGATATTTAATATCTACACTATCTATCTAAAAAACTCTAACCTTTTATCTAGCTACCTATCTAAAAAAAAATTATTGGACCCACAGAAAATCTAGTTCCGTGCACAGACAGATCTTTTCTCATGTTCTCCACCACTTGCAAACCTATGTTGAATGGAGGTTCCCCGATCCATAGGGAATTGGTGTACAAACAGGCTCAGGATGAGAAAATACTGATATGAAGCCTCCCCAAGTCCTGCTTTGTCCATTTTGGACACTTCCTCAGAATTAGCGAGCAGCCCTCTGCTACAACCCCAGAGCTGCTCTGCACTGCAGGGGTTGTCGCACTAGGAACACTTGCTAGCTTGTCATGAACATAAATTGTACCATAGGTGACGAAGGGCAAACAGACAATTACACCCATCTCCTCAAAGGGACGTGACTTTGTCATGGTGCATCTTGCGCACAGCATTTATCATCCTCTCAGCAGCGATAAACTCAGGACCAACAACAACAACAACAAAAAGGCTTAATCCCTTTCCAGGGAGTTCTTGTCTGCAAAATCCTCCTTATGAAAGACAGATGTGAACCTGACAGTTCAGTCAGATGCAGAAAGCCCTGGTAAATGCAGGAATGAACGTTCTTATGCACAGAATTGGCAAGAAGTAACGGGGAGATTCAAACAATGAATAAAGTAAATCATTTCAATATGACAGGCTGGATTTGAGAACTATTTCAGGCTATGGACATGGAAATCAAAGACCATCATCTCTGGCAATCGCAAGGGAAAACAAACCTTTCCTTTCCCCAGAAAGTTAAGTTATAAGCCAAGGTGAAGCAAATTGAGACTGAGGAAGGGAATGATTCCTATTCAGCAAGGCACATTGCAATAATCAGAGTGCGCACGTTACCGGAGATGTAATTTAAAGCAGAGATCAAATTCTACAAAGCAAGACAAAAAAGAAAAGTAATAGTAAAGGAATGCTATGAGCAACAGGAAACCCCAGCACTGACAAGGCCTCGCTGAACACTACCCAAACCATCCAGCACAAGCCGCACCTGAGAGGATCTTTCAGATTGCACAAATATCCAATCCCCCTGCCAGACTGCGTGCGTGATTTTTCTTTGCTTTTTATTGTGTAATATCAAAATCCAGCATCTAAGGAAAGCTCTAAGTCTCTCTGACCATCAGGAATAAGAAAGATGCCAGTTTGATTTCCTGGATTAAGATGAAACAACAGGAAAGTTTGGGAGGTCCAAATCTTACCTTAGTCTCCTGGCAGCACAATGTGACAGCACCACACCTGCTTTCCCCATCAAAGAAAATGCCCAAGCTCACTTTTAGGGTGATGCCGGCAGCAGCTTCCCAAATTAAAAAAAAAAAATCACTGTTGTTCAGAAATCCAGAGCACATGGCTTACATAAGCGGGGTCACAGACAGCAGCCCAGCAAAGCTCAGCTCATTGCTGGATGCCACGGATGTTGCACAGACGCACCAGCCCCCTGGAACTCTCACCGACGGATGGGAAACGTCCCATTCTCAAAAAAATTATGTGCAGGTGGTGACAAGCCTGAAAAATGAACCAGGATGGAGAACTCCAGGCTGTTATTGCTTGTTGGTAGCTGAATTTTGAGAGATATACAACACTCCCCCTTTGGACCCAAAGCAATGCTCTCGTCATCCACCAAATGTCACATCCCTGCTCACCAGCTCTGCGAAGATATGAGGTGCTGGGTGTATTAATTCTCAGTCTTCGTGCTTTTTTCTTTATTTTTTTTTACTGATTTTAAATTGTATCTCATTTCTCCCCCAGATTATTACTTCCATTACTTTCTTGTAAGCTTCTTTCATTTCATGTTAAAGTGTTTCCAAGCTTTCTTTCTACTCAAAATAATAGCAATTAATTCAAAAAGCTTGATTCGTAGGTAAATTAGAGACATAAATGGGAAAGCCCTCTATCTAGCCTGCAAACCAATGAGGTTTGACTCTTAAAATCCTATGGGAAATCAGGATTTCATTTTAGGGCAGGATACTGCAATTAAGAAAATACAAAAAATATATGGCACTGTCTGCTATTCATCTACTACCCCAGAGCTGTTCTGGGGTAATGTGGCACTTCCACACTCCCCTCCTTTGTGTCAAGTTTTTGCAGCTGGAGGGATAGATTTTCTTCAGTCTTCCAGTTGTTTTTCTCCCCAGAAAGATGCCAAACTTTTTTTTTCAAGCTACAGGGATGACCTCACAAGTTTCTAATCAGACACATTTCTGCTGTGGGTGACTGCAAGTGATGATTCAAACTGTGCGAGTCCTGTTCCGATACAAGAGCATAAAAACGCAGCCGCTGCTACTTGGAACGTGGCCACTGCTTAGCAGAGCAGAAACACAGCCGGAGCTCCCAGGAAAAGCAAGAAGGAGTCACTTGTGTAGCACGTGAGAGGTTAGGTAAAGCTGGGGGATTTGCACAGACACAGGAGAGATGGTGATTCCAGCACCATGTGCTTGGGCATCAGTGGAATAGCAATGACCCCCTGCAGCCCTTCCCTAATGCCCTCTTCCCCCTTTAACCCTTAGGCGTCATGCTGTTGAGGAAAAAAATCCCGGAGGTGACTTGCTACAGCACCAGAGGCACTAATTATAGTGCAAAGTTGCCTTTTTTCTAGTCAAGCCCATGCATAAAAACAATACCTGTCCTCCCTCTTCAGCCCAGGGGAGTCCCATACCTGCCACTAACAAAGGAGAAAAACACAAGCAGTTGCACATAATTCATCTCCTTCCATATTTCTTGTTTATCTGCTACCAGCCTCCCATATTTCTCACTGTGAAATCAAGTTATAGATGTGAAAATATATATCAACCGTCTGACATTTGAAAATCTATTTACAGCGCTTGTCTTCTCATTCCCCTGTTTACTTTACAACCTTGATTTTATTGAAATGCTCCTTTGGAATATTGATTTCACTCAAATTGCAAATTAAAATGGGCTTTCTTGAAGAAAATTAAATGTATATTTCATAGTCAGTAGACAGGAAAATCTGTCTGAGTCGCTCTTGCATAGCGAAATAATTGGCCCATTTAAGAGAGCTGTGTAATGCTGTATAACTCAGGAGACCGAGGGCTAAGTGCTAAGTGCTGGGGAGGCTGGGGGTGCAGAACCTGCTCACAGTCCAGCATCATCAGACCCATTTATTCACAATGTGTTTCCACTTTCCCCAGTTGTGACAATGAAAAGCTCTGCAGCAAAACTTGGCATTTAACTCTTTCTTTTCTATACCCCAATCTACCACCACACCACCAGCTCTGCACCATTAAGCTTTTGGTAGAAGGTGGATGAGTGGGATTGGACCTTCTCCAGCAGATGGAGAAGGTAAGTGACATTGGCTCCTTTTGTACATAAACATTTTGCCAGTAACACTTTGTCAATGAGATGTGTGAAAAATCACACACTTGACATGCCTATGCAAACAGAGAACCTCATGCTGGGGCCAGGAACTCTGTTTACTGCTTAGCTTCTCCTTCCAAGCAATAGAGTTAAACTCTACAAGCAAAAAAAAAAAACTTTTTGGCAGAGACTACCTATGTCTTTACTGAGTAATCTATTAATAGCGTTTGGCTGATGGAATTGTAAATCCAGGTAAGTAAAATGACTCTTCCTTTGAGGAGGAAGAAGGTATCACTACAAAGGATATAGATTCTGTTCACTGCAGGGCTGTGAACAGTAACTAGAGGTGCATCCACTTTTCTACTGGAGGGAAGCCCTAAAATTCCCTGTGAAACACAGTCCAAGTGCCTTCCCACCCCATTCAGGGCTTATCGTGAGTGCCTGGGTATCACTCGTTGCCCTACCACAGCGGGAATTGTCTGTGCTTTCCAAGAAAAGAGCTTTGCAACTCCTTACGGGGCTCCATATATGGAGACTCCTGCTGTCAATTTTCAAACCAGCTAAAAGGACTGGAGGCATGTTGAACCAAGATATCCAACCAAAGCCATTTCAAGTGAAGCAAATATCTAGTGAGGTGGGAACTCGCCATGCAAAGCTTCTCCGGAAGGAGATAATTATCAGCTCTCTGGTAAGGGCTGTTTCTGCAGTGTTAGCAGCTGCTCGTTGGTTATTACTCATCATCAGTTCACCAGTATTACAACCAGAGTTGGGGTTTCTCATGGGGAGAATTACTACTTATCCAGTTACAGCAGACAGAACATGGAGTGGGAATATACTAAGCCACAGAGCACTGGAAATACCTGCAGATGGGTGCAGGAAGACTGTCCCTCTACCACGGATGACAAGATCCCTCTCCAACGCTGCCTTAATTAAGCAAAGCAACCAAATTGCTTCACAGACTTTTACACCTGCAAACATGCCTCTCATACATTCTGACCAACTATCTTCAGTTCAGTTGCAAAACAACAGTGCTACAAGACTATACAACACTTTAGGCTGAGGACACAAGCATGGGTGCAAGCCCCAATCCACTGCCCATGCATGTTGGTAACCACCTAAACCCGAGAGCAGAATCCTCTTAGACCTTCTGCAATGAGCCCGTCAGGACAAGTCTTAGTCTGAAGCCACCTGTACCACAACTAGACCTGCATGCTTCTTCCCAGGAGCCAAGGAGGAAGACTTCAGACAGTCTCTTTTCCTCCAGCATCGTAGTTCAGAACATCCCAGCACATGCTTCCCAGTGTCATATAGGAGGAGAATTCCTCAAGCAGAAGTCAGCCTCAGCCACGTCGCAGAGCTGTTACCTGCCGCCTCCCAGACAGTGCGTGTCTGGACAGAGTTACAGCAGAGCGTCGGAGACAGAAGACACTCTTGGCCAAAGCTCAGCCCTCAACCATAACACACGAGATAAGCAGAGCAACGGTGATTGCGTCAGCTGCTTCTCCTCTGTGTCTTGGCTCTGGGCAAGAGAGACTTCTCACAGATGTGCAAGAATTTTCTCTTTGGAGTCTCTGCTGAAATTAGCATGAAATCCCATTTAAGGCGCGTTGTGAAGATGTACTCAATGCAGCTGCCACCTACTGCAGTGCCCGAACAACTCGCAATCTCCAAAACACTGCTCTCCACAACCTTGTGGTGAAGCAGGGCACTGCTCTGAGTCTCATCTCACAAAACCCCACCTGAGACCCTCACCCACATTGCCAGTCTGTGGCAGCCCAGGGACCTGGACATGTATCACCAACAGGGCTGACACCACCAAGGAGGTAGAATTGGAACTGGGTTGGAACTAGATTATCTCTGAGGTCCCTTCCAACCCAAACCATTCTAAGATTGTGCGAGTCTATAATTGGAAAGAGCATTCCCGTGCAGACTTTTGCTTAGAAAAACAAAAACAAAAAATCTATCAGAACTGTTGCAGGAATAAACAACCCTTGGAAAACTTAAGGTCAGAGTTTCAGGCTCAGGGGAGCCTTATACATCTGAGAAAATGGGACAACTGGAAATATGGAAACAATCCAAAGTTGCCATGAAGTGCTCTCTGCAACTTGCTGCAAAGCTGACAGACATCTACATCTCTTTATGCTACTCCTGTGCTTAACAATAAAAATAACTAAATAGCTTTAGTTATCTGAGCTGTGAACGAACAGCCACATCATGTGGCAAGTCCCCCAAGGTGTCAGGACTGAAACTGGGCCCTAGAGAGCCCAAAAAGATGGCAACTTCACCACTTGGGGTGAAGAACAATCAGTCCCTTTCAGTCCCACAAGCAGAGCTTATCCATGAGCACAGGGTTGCAGCAACAAAACAGCTTCAGCAAAACCGACCCTTGCACCATCAGCTCAGCACAGCGAAACTCACAGCTGGGGGGTCAGCTCCCAGGAGACGGGGTGGCATGTGCTAAGATAGGATAGTCCTCTGAGACCTTATGGAACTACATCTGGCCTCTACAGCAGGTGGGCTGGAGCTCTTGACTCCAGCCAAACCTCCAGCTCAATGTCTTTAATATTAAAGTAAATCCTTACATAACGCTGCTGACTCATTATGGCAGATGCCATTTGCTGCTTACAAGAGAGGTAAAGGAAGCTTCTGAGTAGGAGGGACCTCCAGATGCAAAACTTGGTGATAAGGAGCGATGTCCCATCGCTTCAAGAGCACAAATGTTACCCAATGGGCCAAACACCAAACAGGAGGAGAATTCTGAACTTTTTAAAGCAGTTATTGATGTCACCACTTAACTCACCAACAGCTACCAGAAGGACATTTAAGATACTTTTCCTTTTAAATTTACTATAAGAAACAGTACCTATTGGTCAAAGCTGCCTTTGAAGTGACAGCTGGGGTATATACATGAGTTTTGACCTGTACACAATAGGGGGATCAGGAAACAGGTAGCCAGTACTGTAGATACGCGCCTTAAAAATGCTGTCATTGTTATGTTCATATTTGCTCCTGATCCATCTGCAGGAAACCTTCAAATACAAAAAGTTATTAAATCCAGAAACAATAAATTATCTACAAGGAAAAGGGAGAAGAGGCAGCTCCTTTAATCTCCCAGTAAAGAAGCAAAGGAAATTGCATCATACCCAGATGGGAGACCGATGTGGCCAGCCAGCCAGAGGGATCGGTGCGTTGGCATTAATGGCATTGCTTCCCCAGATCCAAACAGACAGACACTAGCTATAGATAAGACGGCCAAAGTGAATGCCTAGATCCAACTCCCTCTTGGCCGTCCAAGAGTCTTGATGCAATTTTTGTATCTGGTTACTACTTCTCATACAAAGCGCATCAAACCCCTGGCCCTAACCATCCTCACACATGGAAGGGAGTGAACTTTGCCACTCAGACACTTTTCTAATGTGTTTCTCAAGCAATCTGGGAAAGGAAAGTTATAATTCTCTTTCCCCAAGTGTAAAACCCACCAACTTTACAAAGGGAAGCTGAGCTGAAAAATGACACTTGTCTTAATTTTCAGGGCAATGTAAAAAGAAATGAGAAACAGCTTTTTGAGTGACTTTTTTTTTTTTTTTAGTGCTGCAGTCTTTCTTTTTCTGATCCATTATCTCACCAGTAGCAACACAATTTATTTTCTGGCCCCCTTCCACAAACTCTCTGGGTCAGATAGTGGTATTTGCTTTAATATAACAAATATGGTTGTTAACCAGAAAGAGGCAGATGTTTATCCCCAGAATGGTCCCTACACAA
>NW_010135310.1:53587-64909 GCF_000699245.1 Pterocles gutturalis
ACCCCTTTCACCGAGGTTACTTCTGTCTGAATTAAGTCCATTTAAAAACCTGCCTGAAGTAACTACTCTAGAGACCAACAAATAACTTACTTAGTGGAGGATGATATCCTCTGGCCTTTGTTCCCTCTGGCCATGCCCCTTACCATTTACACCTCCCCAAACCAGAGTAAGTACTGCCAAATCAGAAGAGCACTTGGTCTACCCTCCTTATTGCCAGGTAAAGGGTTTTTCTATGCATCAGCACACCTGAAGACTTAATGTATGGAGCCCCAGTACACTGTTTTCCTTGACCCAGATGTAGTGACTCTCCAAAAAAAAGAAAGGAAGAGCAGAAACCAACAGGAAGCTGTTTTCGCAGCCATCTAAATGAAGGCAGATGATCTGCCACTGCCTGAGACCAAGCTCACAGACAGCTACTACAGAGCCACTGAGAAGCAGTTACTACTGCTCATCTGAGCCCCTCAAAGCTCTGATCCACCATCTGCTTTTGCTCCATCCTATCTGCAGTTTCGTGCTCAGCAGGGAGCATCCCATAGCACAGACGGCCGAGGCGTTGCTGCTCACTCTGCTGATACAAGATCCACTTTAAGGGAGCAGTTCCTCACTGTGCCTAAATGGGCCATTCCTAAGGATCTGCTGGAAAGCTGGGTACAAGATCAAAGCCAAATGTAGATCTAACCCCAGAGAAGCAGAACAGACATTAACAGCTGTGACAGGGAGCTCCAAATTTCTGTAGGGACCGCAGCACCTACCTAACAGCCTGAATGACTTGGCATGGCAGAGGTTAACTCAAAAGGCCACAGAAGGGAGGGAAAACATTTTAAATCAGAGGCAGGAATATTTATTATCTAAAAGAAAAAACTCCCTCTCCTTTGGGATCTGCCTTGGTAAACACAGAAGACACAAATCAACCTAATCACCCAGCCAACCCCTCACCCCACATCCAGCCAGCGCTCGGAGCCGGTCCCCTTCGCTCTCTCCGGCAGGACTCTCTGCAGCTTTCCTTCTCTGAAGTTTGTTTACGTTACTGGCTCCCTTTGCTGACATTGGCAGCTTGCTCAAGCCTTTGTAAAACATTTTTTTTCTTGGATCTACTTAATCTATCTTATTTTTATCCCATCTGTGAGAAAAAACGGCCACAGCACAAACCGATCTGCTCAGCAAGGCTGCCAGCTTCGCGGATCCCATGACCTCCTAGCTAGGTTGTGGCAATGTTTTCTGTTTATCTGGTGCCGCTCTTGTGCGCTCACCCATGTCCTATCCCCAACGCAGCATACATTTGCAAGTTCTCCTACCAGCCTCTTTCAAGGTGAATTAACTGTGTCTCATGCATATATTGCTGAGTGTGGACTTCCAGACCTTTCTTTTCCATATAAAGGTTTAAATAGGTTTAGACTGAAAATTTTCCTGAGGGATCTAACGTGTTCTTCATATATGGGTTCTGTAAATGAAGTTGGATTCACTCCCTGAGCGAATATACTACAGCTCAGGGTGTCCCAAACAAGGATACATGGACCACCAATGTCACATACACTGCTTCAAAGGGACAGAGGGCCAAGAAGAGAGCAATGGCTGTACCCATGTCAGTTGCTGGCAATGGTGGAACTACCACTGCCAAGTATGTACCACTTGAAAAGCAAAGGTGGGACACCTCCTGTAATTGGCATGGGAATTAATTCAGGGAATCATAGAATCACAGAATGGTTTGGGTTGGAAGGGACCTTAAAGGTCATCTAGTTCCACCCCCTGCCATGGGCAGGGACACCTCCCACTAGCCCAGGTTGCTCAAAGCCTCATCCAGCCTGGCCTTGAACCCCTCCAGGGATGGGGCATCCACAGCTTCTCTGGGCAGCCTGTTCCAGTGTCTCACCACCCTCACAGGAAAAAATTTCTTCCTAACATCTAATCTAAATCTCCCCTCTTTCAGCTTAAAACTGTTACCCCTCATCCCATTGCTACACTCCCTGATGCAGAGTGCCTCCTCATCTCTCCTGTAAGTGAAAAGTCTACGGCTGCTATTATCCAGGAGGATGAACTGAACAGTCTCACCTGTTCTTTTTCACCTTTTATTTAGGTACCTGTGAAAACACCTGGGTTCACCTACATTGTGGGATGGTGGCCAGTGGTGGCTGCTCCACACAGGGCTGTGCTTGCTTGTCAAGCGCTGGAAACTCTCCAGGACACAAGGAAGGTGAGACTGTTTCTCTCCTGCTGCCCCAGGTAACACTATGTTTGTATTAAGCCTATGGTTTGGAGACATGAACGATGTGACATTATCACAAGGAGATCTGCAAAACCACCGCAAGCAACTGTTTGTAAATCTGTGTGTGTTTGTTAAGTCCGAAGATTCGTAAATATTTTCCCACCAACTGGAAATACATGAGTCAGTGACTATAACAGGCATATATCCACAGTTTTTACAGGAACTCAGAAAGACATCATCCTTTTTTAAATCAATATTTTTAACCAAAATTTCCTTTAGTAAATCAGTAAAGCAAAGAGTTTTTTTTAAAGCACCTACTTAAGCACTTAAGTCTCCCCACTTCCAAATGAAGGAGCAGGACACAAGACGGTCCTTCTTTTAGCAAGGACTGACAGGTCAAGCTATACTCCTCCACCACTTCACCTTCTTATAAAAAAAATCCATGGCCCAGCTTGCCCAACATTAGAAAATTATTTTCATCTATACATAATTAAAAAATCTTATTTTTATTTCTCCCTTTTTTTTTGCTGGCTCACTGGCCAGCATGGAAATGTACAGGTACAGGTCATCTTCATTTTTTTGCAGACGAAGGAGTGCTGCTCCAGAGGATGATTCTGGGGGGTGCTCTCCTTGGCATGTTGAGGAGGTAGGAGTTGGAGGTAAGAGTCTTCTCAAGATAACATGAACGTTGTGCTTCCTCCACCTCAAGAGACTGTGCACCTACTCAGCCCCTCGCTAGTAGCACAGCACAGTCCTTAATGCTGAATTAATTCAAAAGAACCAGAGTACATGGAGTTCTTGGGGAGAGGGACCTAAGTACTGCATTTTAAGTTCTCCTGGAAAAATGCAAAAGTGGTATTTCTTTGGAGTTAATGTCTTTTCCTGCTGCTCATTCTGGCTGGAGGCATCTCCTGTCTTTCCTGACCAGCATTCATCTGTTCCTTTCCGAAACGCAGGAGATAAAGGAGATGCCTCCTGTGAGATTGGGTAGGAAAGGTGTCATCCACACATGAGGCAGGGAAACATGAAAAATCTGGAATGTTCACTTAATCAAATCATCACCAAACTGCAAGCCATTTCTAACCACTAATCACCCACTGCCTGCAAACTATTTTGAACAAATGTAAATACACAAAATCTGGTTGATGAAAGCCTTGAAATGTAGATCCTGGGAAGTCTGTGAACTCTTAACAGTGGAGAAACAAAACCACAGTTTCTTTTTGTAACTCCGATCCTATTCTAGGGGCAATACACAGGAACATGTAACAGATTTTTACTTCCTGTTTTCTTGTCAAGGATGCCATTTAAACTCTTTGGAAACAGCACTGTATCTACTCTATGCTGCCTATCCTCCAGAATAGATCAGATGTTATTTAAATAAATGCATGCTAGAATTTTTCTACAATGCCTCCTGGTAAACAGCAGCCTTAATGAGCCTACATTTAGACTGAAAGGGCCAAAAAAGCTGAAGTCAAACGGAACAATTTGGTATCATCCTACAGTGCCAGACTCTGCATAGTGATACAACAGATCAAATAGTGAGAAAGAACAAACAAGAGATCAGAGATGTTCCCCCACAAAAACTGCAGCCTGCCTTAGCAGTGACTTCTCTTTGTCCTTTGAACCTTATATGAAAGACTTGTCAATATATATTTCACCACAGCAACACAGCAGCTGAATCGACTGCCCAGCCATGGACAAGAGGGAAAGCACCCCACAGACACCCCCAAGCAGTCTATGTCCCCTCCTGAGGAGTTCTGAGCATGTTTCCTTCATATTTCTCTAAGTCGCATGGTTCAATGGAAACAAAAAGGTAGAACTAATTCTCTTAAAAGCCATAAAGATTTTATGTTAAGTTTTCCTATACTATGAGTATTTAATCTGTAGGTCCTTATGGCCCAAAGTGATTTTGCAGATGAAATATCAAGTTGTTTTCTGTAGACCACAATTCAAACCCTGATGGAGGTTCACATTTTCCCTGTAGTCATCCAGTCCCTACAGTCCCCATCATAAAACTTCTGCTCAAAAGCACGACCCCAAGCTTGGCAATTCAGCAAAGGAGAGGATGGAAGAGATTATGTGGCTCTTCAGCTGCCTACCTTGCAGACAGCTCTTGAAACTGTAATTGCCCAGAAATAAAATGTATGCCAATTCAGAAGAGAAACAGGACAAAAACCACAACACATGTAAGTTCCATCCATTCATCAATAAAGCAAGAACAAATACTGATGAAACAGGAGAAATTTTTTTTTGAGACACAGTTTAGAATCTGCTTTTTCTTCCAGGGTCAACAAAACCTCCGGTTTCAAACCTCTGCATATATGCTTTGGGAACTTGCATGCTGTGAGGTCTCACCACAGATAGCATGTCTTTTCTCAAGCAAGATGTACAACTGAAAGTGATGGAGATTTTTTCCAGCCTTCCCTCATTAATAACACAGAGCAGTCACTTAGAGCTTTCCCTTTTTCCAGAATGTTGTAAGCAAGAAGGAATGAAACTTCTGACAGGTGGCTTTGAGGTAGCACTCCCACTTTGCAATTGGCTAAGATGACCTTCCTGCCATCATTAATGATGCACTGGTGGAGGACACAGGCTTCTCAGCTCCTCCAGCTGCACTTAATCATCCCCTCAGATCCACAGTGGTCCTGAGGGCTGCAGGGGCACATCAGGCCCCAAAGAGCCACCGCAATAGGGCTATAATTTAGGGTGCTTGCTTCAAAATATGCTGCTGTGAAATAACTACTGCATTCAGCTCTGGGGGCCCCAACATAAGAAGAACATAGATGCGTTGGAGTGAGTCCAGAGGAGGACCACAAAGATGGTCATAAGGCTGGAGCATCTCCTCTACGAGGACAGGCTGAGAGAGTTGGGGTTGTTCAGCCTGGAGAAGAGAAGGCTCCAGGGAGACCTTAGAGCAGCTTCCAGTGCTGAAAGGGGGCTACAGGAGAGATGGGGGGAACTCTTGATCAGGGGGTGGAGTGATAGGATGAGGGTTAACGGTTTTACGCTGAAAGAGGGGAGATTTAGATTAGATATTAGGAAGAAAATTTTTACTGTCAGGGTGGTGAGGCAGTGGCCCAGGTTTCCCAGAGAAGCTGTGGATGCCCCATCCCTGGAGGGGTTCAAGGCCAGGCTGGATGAGGCTTTGAGCAACCTGGGCTAGTGGGAGGTGTCCCTGCCCATGACAGGGGCGTTGGAACTCTTTAAAGTGATCTTTAAAGTCCCTTCCAACCCAAACCATTCTCTGCTTCTATGAACTCTTAGCTATCCAGGAGACATGGAAAGGCAAGTTAGGAAGTTTTATGTCAGTCTCTCAAGGTTGCTTCTTCCAAGCAGGTGGCTTTCTTCATATCTTTGCCTGCATTCCTGTATTTCCCAGAAAATACCTTTATTCCTTCCTCCACAGTTCAGGTTGTTTTATGCTGTTTGCTGTACACTTTCACTTTATCTCTGAGCTGATTCAAACTATATGACCTCTACCACGAGAGGAAAGAATCAAAGAATCAAAGGTCAAGAAAGCTCTTATGCTATTTCTATAGCAGCGGGTTAAACCGTTCAGGACACAAGCATTGGTGCTGGAACTTGACTATCTGTGCTATTATACAGCTACCTCACATGCTTTTAGCCCAAGCCAACAGGTTCAAGCAGAAACCCTATCAGTTCAGGGCAAATGGGCGCAGAGTCTTTAACGTTGTTGCAATGCCAGTGAAATGAACAAATTCGCTCCCTGGATTGAAGCTAAAGGAATGAAATTCTTGAGCCCTGCCTAAAATCACATGGGTCTGCTTGGCTCGTCTGATGTCGTTCCATGGTGATTCACAAGCACTTCTCTGCCTTGCTTTCTGTTCGGCTGTGTGATGCTTGGCAGCGAGCTGCACAGTTAAAAGCTGTGCAGAGAGCAAACCCGGGCCGTGGAGGGATGCTTTTTTTTTTTTTTTTTTTTTTTGAAAAGCAAGCTCCTGCCTCACAGACACAACTCTAGAAAATTACAGAGCAGACAAAGTCTGGACAGAATCAGCGAGTATTTAGTGTTGTTGGAAAATAAAGTCAGATTGCATGGTGTGATAGCCACATGATCCCCTTCCTAACATGCATCATTTATCTTAGTAACAACAGGCAGTGCCCTGCATGCTGCTATTGCAAATACTGATTAAGGTCAACAATACTTCTCAGGATTGTAGCAGGTCCCTTGCATCTGCAAAAGCTGAGCTATGGAAAGCTGACTTCAGGCCACATTTAATAGAAGCCTTACCTTGGTGTCACAATAATGAACCTGTAGACATCCCGCCCAGCAGCATGACCCAGAGCACCTCTCTTAAGTGTTCAAGCATCCTACATGGTCTACAGGAGAGCACTGAATTTCTGAGGAGTGACTCAGGACCCGTAAGGGTACGTGTACAGTCCAGGGAGACAGGGTGTCTGTGCAGGGCAATTAGGTGTTCCCGCGTGCCGAGTGAGAAACTGCTGAGAGCCAGATACCTGGAAATACCAAGCCCAGGGATATATCTGAATAGGCGACCTACCTCCTGGCTTGGTCCTCTCAGAAACCGCTTGGCATGGCAGAGAAGCCTTTCCTAAATATCAGCTGAATGCTCTCACTAGTGATGCACGAGATG
The DNA here is from genome assembly GCF_000699245.1 of Pterocles gutturalis. Classification (NCBI taxonomy): domain Eukaryota; kingdom Metazoa; phylum Chordata; class Aves; order Pterocliformes; family Pteroclidae; genus Pterocles; species Pterocles gutturalis. Next base: position 60,407 of record NW_010135310.1, read on the forward strand.
TTCACCGTGTGACAGCATCCTAGTGAAGGAGAGGTGATGCAGACCCATGCAGGAAGGTGCAAGCAGAAGGTGGAGGCTGACTTGACTACTGTCACGGTGCCCATGCTGTACTCCTTCCTTTCTGGTGAGGGTTTCTGCTGCCACTGCTGCTGTTCCTACATTCAACCTCTGTTTTACTGCAGTTGGCCAGGAGGAGTTAGCATACCTGGCAGGTTTGCCAAGCCAGGGCTTCTTCAAGTATGCAAACAAAAAGGAGGGAATTCCCAATTTTCTATTTGTTTGCTTTTTAAACAATAAGACTCAACACTGAAAGCTATTTAGACTCTGGCTGACCCAATCTCACACCCAGAGTCTCCATACAGGACAACAGTTGCAGGTTTTGGACAGAGAAGAGAGGTGACACATCTTTTGGACACAAAACTCAGGAGACAGGAACCCTCCTTGCATGCTTAGAGCTGTTCAAACTCCCTTAGCTGGCTGAAGAGCACCCTTCATACTGTTCTTAGCAGAGAGCAGAAAACACTTACAGACTTCTTCAAGAAAAGAAATAAGGAAGCAAGGAGGACTGTCACCAGCAGTTGATCCCTCCCTGCTTCCAGCTCCTGCTTGTGCAAGAGAGATAAAAGGAGCTTCCCTGCACTTCGGACGGATCTTTACCCCTTCATTACTCTGCACACCTAGTACCTAGCACCACACACTGCTCTGACATTCATGCCATCATTGCTCTCAGGAGAGCTGTTTGTACTTGCTCTCTAATCAGCTCCAAATCTGCTAAATGCATTCATCTGATTGCAAGCATTGCAGAGGAAAAGAAATAATAAATTTAAGTTTGCAATCTGCCAACTGTTCCAAAAACCAGAGCATTGTAGACAGTAAATAGAGAGAAACAACAAAACAGGAGTCAGAGGAATTTGAGTCTTTCATGGTCACTGATGTAGTAAATCAGCACCGGAGTTTAACACAGCCAAATGTAGTGTAAAGTAATATGTCTGAGGGAAAGGGCTGAACTTGAAAGCCCATATTTAAATGTGACATTCATGCACTACACTAGCCAGGGAAAGGAAGCTGATTTCATTAAAGAAAAATAAATCTCTGAAGACTATCCAGTCCATGTATGCATTAATAAAGAAGGAAAAAAAAAAAAAAAAAAAAAGGAATCCAAGCATAATTCGCATAATTTTAGGCTATGTCAGAGGGGAATCACACTGACTAGTAAAATAAAAGTAGCACAAGATGTATATTATTAAGCAAGTGAAATTAAGTCCAGCTGGGAAAATCCAGAAGAGCATCTTACAAGCAGTGTGTCAGGTACCACAGGGGATAAGATTTAGGCTTCACCTGTTGTTGAGAGAGCAGGGGGTGGTGATCTTTCCATTGACAAAGGTCAGGGGAGGAGGAGAACTCTGAAATATCGTGGTCACACAGGAAATCAGAAAGACAGATCTGGGGGGGTTTTATGGCCACAGAAAGCCTCTGAGACACTCTCCAAATTGCAGGTACAAAAATGTGGTTGCTCCAGTGAAAACCAGCTACTGCTGGTGTGGAAAGGGACAACGTGCTCTGTGCTCCTCAAGGTAAGAGCAAACTTTCTCTGGCCAAGGACAATGGAGGAAAACTTGATTTTAGCGACACCGCAGTTCTGCAATGCTGCAAATGTCCTGAGGTGCATTCAGAGAGACTCATCCCCAGCAAACCACCGGGAACTTGCATCAGGAAGGTGAGATCCCAGCAGCTTGAGCCGGGATTCCCACCAGCGACTCTGCCGAAATCAGGTATCTCTGGGCAAACGTGCCAACACTTCCTCAGAGGCCAGGTTTACTCTCAGTGGGGAAAGAAAACCTTCCACAGTTACCAGATTCGGCTGATCAGGAACTAACAAGAACTGGAGAAGCAACAGGAGTGGCCTCCTCCAATCCGCCTCCAGAGGAAAAGCTGGCTTTTATTCCAAAATTCCAGCCTTGAGCTTCCTCCCACAGGATAGACCAAGGAGGCCCAGACTTGTATGAATTAACCAAAAATAACACTTCCAGGGAGGGAGAGGATGACTGAGGGGATTGCTGATGGAATACAGAGGCCTCTCACCTCCTTCTCCCCAGTTCCACTCCAGAAGAGGTCAGGAGTAAGGAGGAAAAGCCTCTGGATTTGAGTTCTCCAGTGCCTTTAGTGGATTTACTGGGAAGCAAGCGACTGCCACGACCACATCAGGCAGCTCCAAGCAGTGACAGAAGAACAAAAACTGTCCTTCCAGCCTCAGCATTAATCCATGTTAAACATCTGTGGGTTGCACGGTGGCAAGGCTCAGACTGATAGTGATCTTCAGTTTCCAGTAGCAAATATGTTTAAAAATAGCCAAAGCAAACAGGATGCTGTTTGGAGAGGGAAGGAGGCATGCACCTTTTCAGCTGTGTTTGGCCAGCAGCGGGGATATCATCTGGTCAGTACTGACCATCTCCGTTACACATCCTCGTTGCTATGGCATTGTCCCATAAACAGAGCAGGGATCAACAGCTCCCTGGAGCAAGGAGGCAAGGACTGTCCTCAGGTCGTGGCATTGCATTAGGAGGAGGAAAACAAGAGATTTGTGCAGGCGAGCTGAAGACTCACTAGAGCATGCAAATGTTACCTTAATTTGTGCATCAGCACTTAAATACCACAAGAACTGGAGCTACGGAAGAGCAAAGCAAATGAACACAGTGTGCCTGATTCAGCCTGGGGAGACGGCCAGGACAGAGCTGGGAAGCACCCACAAGCGTTCACAGGCCAAGGTGCCAAGGCTACCCCAAATGCTGCTGCTGTTGCCCATGTGAACTTCACCAGAAACTGAAGCAGATGGCAGGCACCATGCTGCTGGGCAGCACCTGAGCAGCCCACCCTACCTGCAGTGCTGCACCCATCTCTGGGGCCCCCAACATAAGAAGGACATGGACCTGTTGGAGCAGGTCCAGAGGAGGCCACAAAGATGGTCAGAGGGCTGGGGCACCTCCCGTATGAGGACAGGCTGAGAGAGCTGGGGTTGTCCAGCCTGGAGAAGAGAAGGCTCCGGGGAGACCTTACCTCTCGTCCTGTAACTAAGTATTTAAGCTGAAAGAGGGCAGATTTAGATTAGATATCAGGAAGAAATATTTTACTGTCAGGGTGGTGAGGCAGTGGCCCAGGTTGCCCAGAGAAGCTGTGGATGCCCCATCCCTGGAGGGGTTCAAGGCCAGGCTGGATGAGGCTTTGAGCAACCTGGGCCAGTGGGAGGTGTCCCTGCCCATGGCAGGGGGTTGGAACTCAGTGGTCTTGAAGGTCCCTTCCAACCCAAGTCATTTTATGATTCTGTGATTCTAAGATCCTTGGGGCAACCTCAGGCAGGACAGGCAGCACCACACCAAGCTTAATCAGTGAAGCAAGGAAAAGCAGCTCAGAGGACCACCAGAGCCATGAGAAGCCATCAGTGATGGGAGATGTCTCCTGGAGACCTCAGTGGCTACCATAGCCTTGTGGAGCAGCAAAGGGTCTGGCTCAGGTACTAGAAGTAGCACAGACCCACTCCTCTAAGCTGTTATAAAGCAAGGCTTGTTCTCCCTGCCCTTGTGCAAGGCAGAGAAAGGGGGAAGGGAAGCACGTGCCCACTCCACCTTCTTGCAGAGAGTCTTCATCACCTGAGTCCTCTTACAATACTGGTTTCCCCACTGCAGTGATGTGGCCACAAAGAGAGGCTTTACTCAAGGTAGTACTTTGGTGAGGTAATCTAAAACAACAGGATTAAACTGAAACAGACAATTTATGTTGTGCAACAGGAAATATTTGCAGACAGTAAAATCTGTTGCGCTCTAGAGCACGTTCCCAAGGTAAGCAGCAGAACTGGAATCTCCATCTCTTGACTCATCTGTCAAGGCTACATGAGCACTGAAAGTGTGGTGTGGAGAACACACTCACACAAGGAGAGAGCCGCAACAGGGACCCTGGTCTTCAGCATTTGCTTTTACACAGAACAAGGTTCCACTAACAGAACAAAAAGCTGAGATTTGGGGCAAGCAAGAAAGCCAAAAAAGCCAGAAAGGTCTTGGTGGTACTCAAGACCCTTCAGTTCCCATCATGATCTCACCCCGAGTGGGTTTCTCTTGTCTTACTTTCTCCTTTGCAAGTCACAGAAAAAAAAACAGATATGAAGCAGCTGATCCCTATCTGCCTTCAAGTGCTGAAAATCAGGAAGATTTTGACTGAAATCAGTGGAGTGACATCAGCTTAAAAAGGAGTGGCTTCACTTTTAGATCTGAAATAATTAAGGATGAAATTATGTTCATCTCCCACGATAGCACCCATAGGTGAAGTTTTAGGATAGTTTAGAAACAGACTACCCAAAACTGCATTTGAGACAGAAGCTCATCTCTCAACACCTACATATAAGGATGGATTTCTAAAGGACTTCAGATCCTCTCCACCCTTCAGGCACCCAAAAGCAGCACCTGAAGCACAGGTAGCCCGCCCCCGCACGCGCCCCCCCCAGCGAACGACCCG
>NW_010135310.1:64940-67122 GCF_000699245.1 Pterocles gutturalis
CCCCCCCCCCCCCCGCAGTCACCATGCACAGGCAGTGATTCAATTCACCTCAGAGCTGAGCTGTCAGTAGGACCTCTGCAAAAACCTCAGTCTGTCACTCCATTCCCTTGCACATAAAGCAATGCAGAGCACAGTTCCAGGTAAGTACTGTTTCTTCAGCTCCTTAGAGGTGCTGGGAGTGACTCCTGCTACAGCTTCTCTCCTCCTTCTGTTACATGAGCTCATTAGCCTCTTGGCTATGTCTCTGCTAGTAAACTAAACCATGCCAGAGCCCATTCTTCAGCCCTGAAGCCAACTGGCACAGCCTAACGCCTACATGATATTAAAACTCTTCTACACTCTGAAACGAGGTGGTTGCATCCAAATTGCCTTTCTGGAGTGTCCTGGCCCGTCCTAACTCCCAGCAACACCCAAAAGCTGTCCCAGACCAACCCATGTGTACCACCAGTGTGGCAGCACTGACCATCGAGACCAGCTCTCCAGTACAGGTGTAAGCTAGCTGTGGAGAATGCTGAAAGTGAATAATACTTTTTGAAAAATCAGTAAGGAGGAGCACAGCGCTCAGAAAGTCAAGGAGGTAGGAAGACCCAAAAAAAGCTTTGGCTAATCAATCTGATTTTTTGAGAAACGCACCTTCCATGTAGGAACTGTGAAACAAACTTTGAGCTTTTACCTAGAAACCAACACCAGGCAAAGCTGTCAGCAACGTCTCCTGGGTCCCCCATTGCTAACGGCAGCAGGACAAGGGATGCCAAGGCTGGGCAGGGAGCTTGAACTTTCCCCGGCCATGGGAGGAGATGTGCCTCAGCTGGAGGCCAGGGCAAAGGACTGATGTGCCCAGGGTGTGCCCAAATCTCCCTTCCTACCTTCCCCATCTTGTACCTTCTTCTACTGCAATCGCACTGGGAAAGGGGGGGGCACAGAGGACTCTACTGCAAAACTAACATAAAACAAGGGCGAAATGAGGAAGGAACATGAATCAAGCAATGACTTGGAGATAAACACACTGTACGCAAAGCCTTAGGATCATTTTTCCCAGGGCCAACTCGAAGGCTTTTTCCCCCCTCATTTGTAACCAGCTGGTAAATACTGTACATACAACTGACTTTTCTAAACGCTGCTGAGCAGCTGGAGGTGTTGGGAACTAATCCTGCCTGGGAAGACCCTGGGGTTGTGCAGCACTGACTCTATCTGCCGGTGTATAATGCTCTGCAAGTGCTTTTTTTTTTTTCTCCCCTCACTTACTGACATGTTTAAATTTACTGCCCTGTGTCAGTGAGTTCAAGAAAGCCTTTTAACTCTGAAAGCTCCGGGAACCGGCTCCAGCACATGCTTCAGGATTTAGCCGTCAGTTTGTTACGCCTTGTTTGTCCAAGAAACAGTCAAGACCGAACGAGTCAGGAATGACAGAAATAGTACATGAAGTCACAGTCGCTCCGCTTTAAAGCACAAGCATTTGTGTCATTTTCCTACCAAATAAATAAATATATGTGCCTTTAGCGAGCAAATAAGGAAATGGCAGAGGAAAGGCATCACAGGCAGGTTTTCACAGATGCCAGTTGATTTGTGCCCGCTCCTCCAAGCGACTGTAATACAGTTTCCCACAAGTATCAGTTCTTTCTGGTCAGAAAAGCAATCGCCGGGACCGTACACACCCACAAACCCCGTGAACGCTACCGCAAACAAGCCCTGGGAAAAACCTGTAAACACTAGACTGAAGCTGAAAGACAAACACAGAAGTGAAAACGCCGAGCACCCCCTGCTCTTTCCCAGCTTCTGTACAGCCCCACGCCACTTTCTCCCTCCCTAAAATATATTTTCTTTTTTTTTTTTTTTTTTTCATCAGTCACATCAAGCTACCAGCATCTGCAAAACAGCATCTATGCCAGCCCTCGCAGATGCTGACCTCTCTGATGGAGCGAGACCCACGCCGGGCTCCCTTTGCCATCCCTCCCACACACCGTGGGACCACATCGCAGCCCCTCGCCCACCCCAGCGTGCAGCACCCCATCCAGACCACCTGCGTGGATGCGACTATGGCCATGGATGGCAAAGTTCACATGAGAGAAGTATGGTTTTGCTCTCACCGCCTTCGGTTCGTAGCAGCCTGGGAAGTACGGCTGAGCTGCTCGGAGAGAAGAAAGTTGCTTTCACCGCTCGGTTCTTTGGCGTTGCCGGCAGC
>NW_010135310.1:67216-68948 GCF_000699245.1 Pterocles gutturalis
CAGCCGGGAGGGCGGACGCCGTGTGCGTCTGCGGGAGGAGAGGAGAGCGGAGCGGAGAGCGGGAGCGAGTGTCGAGGAGGGCAGCAACAGGAAATGACACAGAAACTTCACCAGGCTCCAACCCAAACTTGGCCCCTGACATGGAAGAAAGGGGGAGGCAATTTGGGGGGTGGTGGTGTAGGGGAGGTGGAGAAGAGAAATTTTTTCCCCTCATTAACCAGCCTAAAAATTTGCTGAGTGGAAAAAAAAAAAAAAAAAAAAGCACAGTGACAAGTTTTATTAAAGCAAGGAATGAAGAGGGGGGGTGGAGGGGGATTCCCGTCAGAGTTTATTTATTTGAGCAGGAGTGGTGTGATGATGTTAGACACCGAGAGCAAAACGCCCTTTCAGTGGCTTTTCTAAACTCCTCCAATGCTCCAGCTTGTGCCTGAGGGCAGGAAGCAAAGTCCCCCTTGTCCCCGTGGGTCAGTTCTGCCTGCCAGAGCCCGGCTGGTTCTGCCTGGGTCTCAGCACTTGGGGACAATGGAGGAGACAGGCCAGGGCTGCTGGGGTCCTGTGCCCAGCCTGGTGAGTGGCACACAGCTCCGCACGCCTCGGGGACAGGGCAGGCAGCAACCCAAGCACCAGCGAGGCGTGACAATGGCATGACCCACAGAAGTAGAAAATTACACTGGGCATGCGGTCAAACCTTTGCCTTGATGGATGCAATATAATGGTTTAAATTGAACCAAGCTGGATGGATATCTTCCAGCAAGGTAAATCCTCTGAATGCCTCCCTACATGCTGGGTACAAGGGGACAATGGTTATTGAACTGGGTCGCAGTTTTTAAAGCATCTTTCAGAACTATCACCATGGACGCACATGTCCTTGCAGGGCAGTCCAGACGTAGCTTGACTTCAGGCTCTCTGCAAAACCCACCTGCCTTTGCAGTAGGCAGTGCCAGAAACCCTTTTGCAGGAGCCCATGGGACTTCCTAAGGAGCCCTCTTGTCTTCCCAATTTGGGACCCACAACACTGCTGTAGGATGGATGCGATGGCCACACAACAGGTCACTATAGACTGAGGAGCCGGTCAAATGGAAACTTTGCACTTGGAAGTAGGTGAACCACCCCTCATCCTGCTCAGAGATGATCTGCCAGATAGGATATAGGGACAGTTCGAACCCAGACTTAAGCTCAGATTCATCTTTCCTGGCAAGAAAATAGTTGTTCTGGTCACAAGTATGGAATTGGTGGGAGTAATTTTTCCTTAAAGTTGTGCTTTGTCAGGTTAAAGATGGCTTCACTGAGATGTCTCCGCTCTCCAAACAGTTTAATAGGAATATAATATTTCTAATCAAATAAGAATTTAAAAATATTCCTATTTAATAGGGATATCTTAAAGCCAGGTGAGATCACTCCTTTGATCGTTACCATCACCTGGTCTGATCTCCTGCAGAGCTGAAGCCACAGAGTGACTAAATCAACTCCAGAACTGCTACAAATTATGGCACGTCTTTCAGGGACACATCCCACCCTGAATCAAAGACTTTCAGCAAAGGACAATCTACCCCAGGTAAGTTATTTCAGTGGCTATCACCCTGTCAAGAAGAAGGGCTGCCTTTTTAATCCATATTTTTCTGGTCTCACTCTCCACCTTCAGCCCATCGATTCGCTCCAGGAAACAACAGGCAAGGAAGGGCTGCAGCCCACCAAGGCACAGCCCAAACTCAGTTCACCCTCATCACAGCAG
>NW_010135310.1:68979-84374 GCF_000699245.1 Pterocles gutturalis
AGGCATAGCTGGGGTCCCTCTGATATTTTGGCAGAAAGCACCCAGGCCATGCAACTCCAGGTGGAAACTGAAGCCTGCTGTTCCCTTGCCACATAGGCTCGACCTTACAAAACCACAGACAAGTTATCTCATAACCTTGTCCTGAATAAATAAAATTAGCTGAGCTTTTTTAGTCTCTCACAGTAAGGCAGAATTTACAGACAGACCACAAATCCTGCCTGTCACTCTTCCGAGATCCATTTCCACTCCATTAAAATCCTTTTTGAAATGTGCCTACCAGAACTGGATGTGGTCTCACGGTAATGATCTGTAATGATCTCACCTATGCTGTAAATTCTTAACACGCTTAGACTGGTATCCAGCTGCTCCATCAGAAGCATCTCTCTTTGCTGTGCCTTTGTGAATGTAGTAGCGTGTTAACAAGCTGAATTAGGGATTTATTGTTATAGTATCGTTTTACTCCAAACTTCACCCTTAAATACAAAACACTTTAAATTTTGGCATTTATACAGTGTTCAACTTATGCTTTGATCCAAACAAGGGCTTTGACCTGCCTAACCTTTGGTGTATTTTTTTCACTCTTGGGAATGACTTGAGCACAATCTTAAGGTATCGGTTGTCACTCCCTTAACAAGAGGTTATTTTCAATTAATCAAAGAAATATAAACAGAGCCTTGTATTGAGTTCAAATAAGCTCCGAATACTTAGTCCCTTAAAACAGATGTCTAAGGCTGTGTCTCCTTTCAGATCAGAGCTGGTGTACTGTCAAGAAGAGGTCTTGCAGATCTGTTTGCTCAACAATATCAAAAACCTACTATCAGCTCCAAACCCTGACATACTCCAGTGTGGCCCATTGAAGTCTGTGGACGGGGCAATCCATGATGCAGATAAAGGCATTGATGTCAAAATCAGCTTTGCGATGTCTTGATAGATCAGAGAGAAAAGCAGAAAGGAATTAGATAGCACCATGTTATTTCAAAGTAAGGATAGCCCTGTATCAAGCTCAGCATACTGTACCTGTTTCCCCATGGTTCTGATCCTGACAAGGTAAAATAATAAAAACAGAAGCTGATGGGACTGTAAGAGATTGTTGATGCACCTTGTAATGAAATAAACAGGGCCAGGGCTGGTCTTTGGCCCTGGAGCCAGCGGGCACAGTCTAGTCCCACGTACACTGGAGGCTAAATGCTCTTAACCTCCCAAAGAGAATGGCCCTATCCAGACCTCTTGTTGGGAGTGAGCTCTGGCCAATGCTAATGTTCAAGCCATGCCAGAGAGCTGCTGCTGGACTGGCATAAACAAGGACCACAATAAAATTTGACACCGTGGATAAAAGTTTTCCAGTGGCAGGGCCCTGGTGCTATTTAATTAACTAAACCAATTAACTATAATACAGCTAGGCTAAGATGATAAGTTGTCCAAAAGCTCCACCGGACTTTTTCTTCATCCCAAGGCCTTGGATAAATGCAGGCTTGCCCCTATGTGTGTCGGACTTGTCTACACAGCTTTAACATCCTTATTTCTTGCACCTTAGATACCAATTTTTGTGTATATGCTGTCTGAGGTAAGGAGCACGTCGACCCTTAGAGCTTTGTCCCCACAGTTCAACGCATAAGTGTGGCTCCTTAAATCCATGGAGTGGGATGTATCTCCCCTCAGCTTAGCCATCTCAAAGGCAGATCTGAACTCAATACCTGTGCTGTCTCTCTGTAGTTAGCAAAGAGAGACTAGCACTTGCAGAGGATAGTTTCTTATTATCCAAACAGTTTAAGACAGGTGAGGTGAATCACCTCCGGAACTGCCCCTCCTGCTCCAGGGACTATGGAGGGAGCCTGGCTCTTTCAATCTCAATATCTAGTTTTTCGGTGTCTAACATGGGGGCCAAAAGTAAGATATGTGTCTGCCTGGCATAAGAGAGCACAGATGACTTAATCTCTATAAAATAAATATAGTAGAGCCCTCACACCTTTTGATGCTTCTGAATGAGGTGGACTCTGATCAGGCCATTAGGTTTCACGCAGTTACCGCTGGAGCCCAATAAGCTGTGTGGCACTAAAGCCATCTTCTCAGCAGGGCATCTACTCTGGATTGCAAGAAGTCAAGAGAGAGGATAAGTCACTGTGTCTTTCATTTGCTAATTATCCTGAGTGTAATAAATGAGTTTTCAATGTGCATTAATCTGGGGTAGCTTCCTGTACTTGGTTTTGTTATATATTTATGTATATAATTAAATACCTTCTTGCTAGATGCCATTTTCTCTCTCTAAAAATAATTACTCAGTGTAATCAGTCACCTTTCAAACTTCTGATAAACTCAGCTCACTCACAAAATAGCACCTGCAGCAACACCTGGAAAAGGTATGGGGCAACACATTGGGGAGCAGTCACTTTGCAATTAGCTTCCTTGACAATGAACATCACGTTTCCATTTTTACCTAAAAATAAGACGAGTGGCAGGGAAAAGGTGTGTCTCAAAAGGACAGGTTTTGCCTGTTTATTTGTGAGGATGTGCAACATGCAATCCCTTTCTGATAGCCATTTACCTGTGAGGTGTTTAGTTCTAAAAGGTTTAGCTGTCCTACCCAGACAAGCAACTAATGAGATTCTAGAGAGAAATAACACACCTTTGCATTTGGGTGCTATATAAAGGGAATGAATAAGGGCTTTGTTTTGCTCGCTTGTCTTTGTTTGTCTTGCTTTATTTTCCTTTTTTTTTTTTTTTTTTTCCCAATGAGAACTGTCCAGAGCTCAGTTTGAAATCCAATGGCACCATGGTCCACAGTGGAAACCACTGGGACCTGTGGATGAATGACCCACACTAGCCTGAATAGGGCTACAAGAGGGGAACCAATCTTTTTTATCCTGTTGGTAGATCTATAAGTAAAATCACAACATTAATGATGTGCCAAAACTTGGTTTTTATTAGCTATACTCTCCCATTGTTTTATCATTGAGGGGAAACTACTTCTATGTGAAAGCCTATCTTAAACCACTTTACAGAAGCAGGATTAAGGTCTGGTGATTTTAAGAAGAAGGAACTTTTTTTTATTATTTTATTTTATTATTTACCTTTCATTTCATGGAAGAATGTCTGAATCTCAGAAGCAAAACCATAATGCCACAGAGATGAAGCCTTTTCTGCTTTTGCAGTTTCAAAGAGATGACTGCAGTTTTCATACATTAACATTAGATTACCTGCTATTTTATAAAAAAAATATTCCTATACCTTTCCAGGCATGCCTGCTCCTTCCCATATTATTTTTGGTATTTATGAAGCCAGCTACACAGACTTCACAAGCAAGTGACCTTTAAAAATGAATGAAGGTCTGTAACATTTACATCCTACGTATTTTACAGCAGGAGAAAAGCTGGTTTCAGCTTCTCCCGTCTCCCTGCTCCCCCCGCAACAAATAAGAATAGTTTCTCTCAAGTCCTTCCCTCTCCAGAAAAATCTGACCTACAAATGGCTTTCTCATAACTCAGCAGACTAGTTTAGTCCTCAGATGGATTTATCATTAACCACATAAGCACACGTTGTCCATTCTGTCCAACCTAATGAATGTGCTATAAATAAAATATCTCTAAGAGCAGGTTTCACCATACTTATCCAAGTTGTTGCTGCAAGTCCTTGTAACTCCCAAACCCACTTATGTTAGAAACATTAATCACTTGATTATAATTCAAAGCATCACCTCTCTACAGCTGAAACTCCCTAGCACTTGACTTTGGCTAGACCTCTAACCTCAACTTATCACTTTTAGGCGTACTCCACATTTTCTTCTCCAGTTTGTCACTGATGTAGAAAAGACATGGGAAGTCGCTTTTGAAAGGTGTTTTTAACCTAGGAGTGTCTCATTAAAAGAACTTAGTATGGAAACTCTAAAACAAAACCTTTCCTGTTTCACTGTTCGTAGCAATGTGAAAATACCAGAGGTGAATTTCACCATAACCCATGTCATTTAAAACCCAAGCAATGTAAAGAAAAAGGAAATTCTTTTAGAAAAGACACTGTGAGAGCAATTCCTACCTATCCCACAAACATTTTCTATGATCATAGGATTATCTGTAGAGCTCTGTATTCTCCATCTTGAATGAAGGAAGCTGAATCAAGCCGTCTATTAATTCTGGCCTGCCTGCTCATTCATTAAGGGTGTACATGGACAGCTTGGGTTGTTTTCTACTTATTTCAGCTGACAATACTGAGATCATAGTCTGTCTTCACCAAAGTTTTCAAAATCCCAGTGAAACAAAAGATTAATTGTAGGAAATTATTTTTAAACATCATATGCTTTAGTCTGAAAATAGAAAGACAAAGATAAAACTCTCAAAAGGAAAGGCACAGCTAATGAGAGCCTGAGAGGAAATGATCACACATTCTCAGTTCTTCTGATGGATGTTCTTCTAGCCTCACTAATCAGAAGTTTGTGATGTCGATAAATCACTGAAGTATGATAACAGATGAAGGTGAGTTTAGACATAAAATGATCCATGGTGAAGGATTACAATATAGGAGGAAAAGGAGGGGGAGCCAAATACAGTTTTACAAACTGCATCCTCAGCTTGTGAGGACTTGTAGCTAATAAATGTCATTCCTCTTCTACATTATCTAGGAGATTAAGAATGTTTCTCAATGTATAACTGCTGGGAAGCCTCTGTAGCACCTTCTCTAGTTACTCCAGGAGGTTTGCATTACATCAGTTGCTTTATTTTTCAATCAATTATTATTTTATTTACAAAGAGGAACTTAAAAGTACCTTTCTTCTTTTAACCTCCTTTGGAGGAAGTAGGCTCCAGCAGCAGAAAAGGAGAATCCAGGCAAAACACCTGGTTTTTCACAAAGTTTTTCACCTTCTAAGGTTTGTCAGATTCTGCTTTGAGATTCCAGCAAGTTTTCCAGTATGACCTTATCCTGCATGAATGATCCTGTGTCAGACAGGTATCAGTAAGGTCTCTACACCTCCAATTAGTCTATATACAGAGTTGTTGGTTTCTATATTCAGCAAAACCACCCAGCTATCAATCTACACCTATCGCGGTTTGCGGTTTTCCAGGAAAGCATTTCCCAGAACACTTCAGAAGTAAATAAATGCATTTGAGATGCTATTACTGATGAATCAGTTCCAGTCTCTGCCTTCTCCTGGTGTTTTTTATGCTGCAAAAGACAGCCCTGGTCATCTGCAGCAAACCAAAGCCATGCTTATATACTGCAAATTCGAAACGGAAGGTTATTAAAATGAGACAGTTTGCAAATAAGGCAAAGTTTGCCTTAAGCTATGAAAGCAAAAGGCATACCAGGCACCTAGGAGAGAAAGGACAGAAGTGCACTGGATGACTTTGAGGATGCTTTCAACTTAAATACAAGTTTGGGTGCTTCCCATGTACATTTTAATCAGTTTTGCCACGACACGGAAAGATCTCCAAGCTGATGCCCTGCCAAGCTGGCAATGCTGCCTCATGCTGCAGGACAGCACTTGGTGGGTAAATGCATCAGCTTGGTCCAGATGAAGCGAAGCTATGCGAGGGACATTGCTTCTTGAACTGATAAGCCCTGCCAACAGAGAACATCAGCTTGGATGCACTGTGGGTATTGTCTCACTCCATGTGGAACTGAGGTGTCTCTGACACCATCTACCCAAACGTTTCCAATTCCAGGTTGCAGCAGCTAACAGGGAGATAGATTAACCACAGAGACAGCCTTTGAAGTGATGAGATATTCCTACAGAAAACAAGGACAACTTATCCTTGTGATGACTATATGGTACTCCATGGAATAGTGGGGATGGCATTTCTGTTATTTCTGTGCTTCTCAAGGTTTCTATGTGTAGCTATGTTTAAAGGAAAGTACTGAAAACACACATGAATGGACATAAAATTACAGAATTCTCCCTCAGGCTTTCTAAGCTGTCACAAACAAGAACAAGAGACGAGTACATGTTAACAGAAATTCTAAGCTGAGATGTGTAATTTTACCCATACAGAAACTGAAAGAGTGGAGAAGAGGGAAAATTAAGAACAAAAAAATGACAAGGGAAGAAAAAAAAAAAAGAAAAAAGAGAGAGAGAAAAAAAAAAAAAAGAAAGCTCTTGAAATAAGCTCTAGCATCTGAGAAAAAGAAAGCAGAATACCTGGCGTCCAGCATTGCAGTCTGAGGTCTGCTGTGAATGGAAGCACGAATCTGTGGCGTGGAAATTAATCAGAATTACTGTCCCAGCGAACACACTCCACTGGAGCAGTCTAACTCATCTCAAGGGGATACATGTAAGACTTACAAATCTGATTCCTGCCATATGATTCTTGCCAGATGTCTGCCTATAGACAACTGATCACTAGCAGACTATCTTAAGATAGTCTTCAGCTGAGACACTCCACTTCCACCCTGAGAGCACTTAATTCTTAAAATGCACAGAATTGAGTGCTTGCAATCAGCATAAGAATAACCTTAAATTACACTTTCATGCTACAAAGCCTCTGCTCTTGAAATATGGAGGCAGCTCAAAGACACGAAGGGGTATCCAGGCCCTCTTTCCATTGCTCTTGAATGAAGTATGGCATAGATTGCTGGCTCTGGATTCAAGCCTGGAAGCACATCTGGAAGTGTCTATCCTTGCATACATTACATTTGTGCTACAATCAGGAAATCGTGACTTCCACAAATATCATGGATGATTCCTGGCCTGGAATTAAATATTATTGTTTATTATGTTACATTGAGGCTGACTCCTTAAAAGCTGCTGATACCACAGCCATGAACTGCCAGCTGCAGAACCTCGGACTGCCATAGTTCCTGCGGAGTCAACTGTTTGAAAATCCAGCCTGAGCGAAGATATCCAAATCTTTCTAAACCACAAGGTTCTTCTGCATTTGGCACAACAGCAAAAAAATCACACGTATCAACCAGGAGTCACCTCAGAGCAATACTCAGCCAGTATCCCTTACCTGCAAGAGGGAAGGAATTGCAACACAAGAAAAAAGGAGAGTCTTTGGCAATACACTACGAGACAAAAGAACAAACACAGCCCTTCTCAGCAAGCTCACCTGCCACAGTAGGTGTGCACAGAACACTGCTGGCTTCCAGCGCCAGCGTTGTGATGATCATGAGGAAACCCCCTCCTTCCCGGAATGGCATTTGTTGAATTGAATGGCTAGAAAGACCTTTAAATTTGGAGGTGGAGCTACCTCCAGCTGCAGGAACAGCCCCATCTCCAGCAGCAGCACTGCTGCTAGGAAGCATTACATAAATGAGTTCATGTTGGGTCACAGGCAGAAGGTGGTCAGAGGCAGGAACACTCCAGTAAGCATTATTTTTCCACAGCACAGTCAAAAGCAGGCAATTTTTTAAAAGCAGTAAAACACCGCTGTGGTTGCAGACACTATTTGTGAATAGCAGGATAGCTTTGCAGTCTGCTTGCACCACTGACTCCAACACCACCTTTGCTGCACTGAGTTGGTGAAGGTGACATAAATTTTCAATGAACAGTCATTGAAATGAGAGAGAGACAACTTCTGTGGAAACTTCCATGTTCTTGAGGCCAAAGATCTGTTCTCAGATCCAAATCCACTCAGTAGCTACCTACCCATGAGCGTGTCCCATGTGTTAGAGAAGAAAACATGAGATCAAGGATCCTGCTATTAAAAATTAAAAAGGTAATAATACACAGAGGAGCCATGAAAGCCTTCATCCCACTTGTGTAGCACTGCTGATGTTTTCTCATTTCTAAGAGTGGTTGTAGAGGAGAAAGAAACAGAGAGCCCCATGAAAGAGCAGACTTTGTGACTCAAGGGGCTCAGCAAAGAGTGTTTGCTCTGTTGAGAGCCCACCAGGCAGGAGCAGGGGTTCCCAAGCCCAGAACTGGAAATGCTTATGGTCCTGGAAATGAGCAGGGAAATTGTACTGTGGCACCAAAAAGGACTTCACAAATAAGAAACTTTGTGAACTGTTGATCTTAAGGGTTTTAGTTATATGGTTGTTAGTCATGTCGTGTTAAGGGCTAAGGGATTGTATTCAAAGTCTCACTGTTACATTTCTACCCTCAGGAAAGTGATGAATTGTAGCAAGAGGCTTAACATGTAAGCAAGTTGCGAGAAAAAATAGGAGAAATAAAACCTATCTGACCTCCCTGAAGCTTATAAATTTTCCCCCAACTTGTTATCAGATGGCAAACCCTTCCCAGTAACTACTCTATGCATCAAAACTGGCCATTGCAAAGAAGCATGGTCAAGCTCTGTGAGAAAGATCTCTCCTATTTATAACACAGCTCTTTCTGGATTTTAGCCATTAACCATTGCCCGTCTGTATACCCAGAACTCAGTCTTGTTGACATGTGCTGGACTCTGCCCCGATTCCTGAATCAAATATCCTGTCTTCCTGACTTATGCCATGGTAACATTTCAGCCTCAAATCCCCGGTGCCTCAGAGAAGGAATCTTTCTTTCCAGCATGCAGTAGTACAGCTGATAATGAATGCTGCTGCTAAGCTCCCCTATACTGCTATTTCTGAATAACGCCTTTCAGGTTGGGCTGCGGGACAGATATGGAGATATCATGATACAAGAAACTCAGCCAGCTGAGAATATCACATCAAACCTCTCCTCCACCATCTAGTCCAGCTTCCTGAAGAATTCTGAAATTAATTCTGTGCCCTGATCCTCATCTTTGTCATCTGGACCCAGGACATTTCCAAGACGCACTAAAG
This sequence comes from Pterocles gutturalis, assembly GCF_000699245.1. Classification (NCBI taxonomy): domain Eukaryota; kingdom Metazoa; phylum Chordata; class Aves; order Pterocliformes; family Pteroclidae; genus Pterocles; species Pterocles gutturalis. Next base: position 77,671 of record NW_010135310.1, read on the forward strand.
GTCCAGAAAAAAAGGCAGTGGTAAGCAACTATGATTCTCTGGCTGTATGGAAAGGGAAATAAGAGTCTCATCAAAATGGTGGAATGAATTCTTTTAAGAACTGCAGACTACATCAAATCTCATCCCCTTTCACTAAAAGTTCATGGTGCAATGCTTTAGCATCTCCTATGTGAAATAAATTACATAAGAGGATACACATTTCACAAAAACAAAACCACCTTAAAATCCTATCAAAATAATATGCTGCACTTCAAACACTCCTCCCCAGAGGGGAGGCTGTGAAAACAATAGTTGAAAGATGTACAGTCATTTTGCTTAATGCACTACTGGAAGATGTTCAAATGCTCATCTGATGAGTGCAGGAATAGAATAGAAAATAAAATATTTCAGTTCAGGCCAGGTCAAATGATATTCCCAAAGATTCCTCCTATCCATTTTCTGAAGAAGCACAAAACTCAAGAGAATCTGAATGTAAGTGTCTCCTCAGAGGGGAGTATGATACAATAATAAAAACCAACTGTCACATTTAGAATAATATTAAAAATTAATAGCCCTTAGTGAAATACAGTACCTGCTTGTATGCATGCTCCCAGATCACTGCAACACAATGCTTTTCTGTAAATCCCAGAAGATTTTAGAAGGTGGTAAATAAATTGATGCTCTCCGCACACTACATACATTACAAAAGAGTAAATAGGGCTATTATCACATTAAAAAGGGGTAAACAGGCCTGTCATCATAGGCTTGTCTGCTTCACCTCAATCCCAGGCAAAAACACAGAACAGCTACGATGAGACTCAACAAATGAATAATTTAATTCCATCAACAATAGTTAATGGAAAAGGGATCTTCAGAAATTAATCCAGTCTCACATTTTGATAAGCCTAAAATTAGACGGATAAAAGTAATAGGGCTGATGCTTCTGAAAAGCACCAGACTTCAATTACTGAGTAATAAACTTGACTGGTTTAAAATCAACATAGTTCAGTGTCGATGAACTGGAGACCAGGTAACTGATACCTTTCCAAACAAACCAGTAAACTGCAACTGTTCACTCGGTGAGTGATCCTGCCTTACTAGTTGCTATTTAATAGTTTTCTGCTGACCTGGAAGAAAAAAGTTAAATTATTACTTAGCAAGTTTGTGAAAGTTTAGGGAAGCAACATGGAATGAAAAGGATGATAAACCAAAGCAATCCAGAAAGCAATCCAGTAAACTGCACAGAAGCCAGCAGTATGAATTTCAGCATAGACACATGCAAAGTCCTGAATGTAAGATTAAACAGTGGAGATCTTGCTTCTCAGAAGTGAGAAAGGAAGCCAGGAGCAAACTGGAAAAAGCCTAGCAAGGCTTTTAGAATCTCATTGGTCTAATATGGACTAGTGATCTGACATCTTCAGCAGGGTAATGCATGTATTAGAGATGTAATAGCAAGTAGAAGAAGCAAAGAAATTATCTCTCATCCTAATTTGGTATTGATGCAACTGCTGCCGATATTCAGAGCCTATTTCAGAGGCTGCAGACACTAAGAAATGGGAAAGAATTCGGGGAAAAGCCACAAGAATGAATGAAGAATTGGGAAACATCATTCTGGAGAAAGACATGAGACAATATATCTCTTTAATTTAAAAAAAAAAAAAAAAGGCTGAGAGGTTTCTTAATCACAGACTACAAGCATTTAAAGAGAGAATAAAGAGTAGCTAATGAGGTTTCTTCAGCTTTAAGAGTAAAAGACCTGGCAATGGAAAATAGCTAGAAATTGAATCTAGATATTCAGAACAGAAATAAATCCAGATTCTTTGACAATTTTGCAAGCCTTGTGGGATATTCACAGTCACTGGGAATGTTCAAATCAACTTTTTTAAAGATTCAATCCATTTTAAACAGCAATTAATTGAGGGAGGCCTCTTGGTCTCAGTAACCTATCAATTGACAGGGCTTCAAATGCTTCAGTGGGAGGCTGATTTACAACCCAATAAATGTCATCTTTGGGAAACGCTTCATGGGATTCTGCTTTTTGCTTTAACACACTACTAATGGACCACACTGAGTAACCAATTCCCTTGTTTTCTGTTCTCATCCAAGTGCAATTAAAATAATAATCTTGCAGCAGTAATAGATAATAACACCTTTTTTAATACTTGTAAAGAATGATCAGAGAATGAATTAAGCAATTAGTTCTTAGTCATTCCTCCTACTCAAGTCCCAAACCAATATTCACTTAAGCACAGTGATGAATGTTTCCTTCAGACAAGCACTGGAGAAGGAGAAGAAGGAAATTTGGCATCTGTGACCCTCAGAGTGTCATATTTTGTGGTATCTCTACCCAAACTAGAAGACTCCACAGAGGAAACCAAGATTCTTGCAGGGGCTGAAATAAATGCGTTCTTGTGGTTAACACGCTTTCTGTCCCTCTCCATTCTCACCTGCCTTTTGGCTGCAGTTTGTCCCTTTTGTCACTCATGCTTTATGCTATTTATTCAGTGTCTAAGCACTGCCCATCTTTCCTTCAGACCACAAAGAAGTGGGCCCCATTGTGTAACCGAAACCCATTAAGACATTGCCTGCCCCAGGGAGTTCACAACGCAGAATATAAACCAGCTTTGTCGAACTGGTGGCCTGCAAACTGAATCCAGCCCGGACAATTTCTTCCTGAGCCTTGCAGGAGACACAGACGTTGTCCTGGGGCAGGGCACAGCAATGCCTAATGGGTGAATAATTTCTACGGACCCTTACAACTAGTGATGGACAGTGCCAACAAAGGCATCATGAAATGAGAGCAAAATTGCTCTGCATTTCCTGTAACTCTCTCCCTGCCCCTCTTCCCAGATATGGGATGGGGTTACCTGTCCAGCTCCTTTTGCCCAGGTGTGTGCAGCAAGGCAAGATGCACTGTCGCATCCCTTTTCCCAGCCAGCACCACGCTCTTCTCCCCTCAGCAGGACTGCTGAACACCCACGACCAAAGTCAAGAGGTAACATATGACCCAGGACTCCAGGCCTCTGGAAACAGGCTGGTGAACAGTAAATTTAGTAAGGAAACAGAGACCCTACAACCCCCTATTGCTTCACCAGCCCTCTGTCTGAAAAGATTAGTAATATCAAGATACTTGCTGTAATTATAGTGCTTGTTCAAATACCAGTACAAAGAAACAGCATGTTTATAGGGTCAGCCATAGGCTCTGCTATGGACACTCCAGTGTGGACAAAGCTGGACAAACATTAGATAAATAAGTGGGAGAAACTGAACCATCCTGGAAACCAAGAGAACTTTTGTTTACTCTATATGGTGGACTTCATGGACCTAGATTTCAAAGTGAAATATCTACAGACAGGTGAATCGTGAGGACTCTAGGTAGAGCCACTAGACTGAACTTTCTGCCACCATTTTCTATGATTCTGATTTATCCAAAAGTTGTCAGATCAAAACTTGTATTAGTGCTTTGGAAAGAATGATGTCTCCAAGATGAACACCATCCCAACTCTGAGCTTACATCATAGCCAACACTCCTTCCAAATCATTAATAAGGATCTTAAGCAAAAACAGTTTAACATTGTTCCCTACTGCTCCCCTGAGGTATCTCCCACCAAGTGTTGGCATTTACTCATCACTATGTGTTTCTGCTCCCTCTAGCCTGTTTTTAGTCTGTTTTATAATCTTCCTCTCCAGTCAATCTAAATTAATTTTTCATCTCATTCTTCATGAAACAATACATTAGTTGCCTCATTACATGAACAGACATCTTATTTATGGAGATTAAATGACCACATTCTTCTCATCTACTTGGTCTGCAGTCGGATCAAACTAAGTGATTAAGTTGCATCTGGATTTTCGTCTTAAAAATCTATGAGTGTGTCATTCATGTTCCTTTTCAAGGGTAAAGTCAACTTGTGTAGAGGGTCTGCCTACTTCCTACATGCCACCAAAGGAATTGAATTAATAACTCAAGTGTGCTCCGAGTCACAGAGAAAACTCAATAAACTCTTCCTCACCAGGGATGGGGTTTGCTTTAACTGCTTACAGATTTACTTTGTTTAGTATTGTCTCCATTATTCTGCTACAACAAAATTCACTCCTTTCTTTTTCCATCGTTTATATTCTGTTTTGGCAACTATCTTGAGTGTTAGCTAACATACACATGGCTCCATGTGAATGCATGGCACAGCAAATTCTTCCTCTTTCCTTATTTAGACTATTTTACTAGAGCTGGAAGCCAAAGTTAGTGGACAGTTACTAGCTCTTTTAATGAGTACTGTTTATTCATAAAGATCAATACAATGTATTTTCCTCTGTCCTCTGGTTCTTCTTTGATTCTTCTGTTTTTCAGAGATAAGTGTACATGAGCCAGCTCCGTGACTAACTGCAATAAAAACATAGCAGGCAGATCTAGTTTCCCAAGTTTTGTTTCTAAGATTTTCCCATTTCCCTGAATCTGGTCTCACAGAGGCTGTATCCTGCCCCATTCCCAATGTATTCAGTTAATGTTAGTGTCAGGAGACAGCACAGAGATTCGGTAAATCCAGCAGTACTGACTTCGAGTTCTCATTCTGTGGGGCTTCCTAATGCTCTTAGACAGTTTGAGGTCTAAAAGGGGATGAAAAGAGACAAGGCGAGGTAAATATGTCACTTCCACTCACAGCTCTGCTTAGGGATGTTTCCCAACTTGGTGAAAGTCAGCTAACCCACAGGAACAGCAGTAAGGTATCTTGGCAAGTGAAAAAGTTAGTGCCTAGAGGCACTCTTTGCAGAGATCAGAACTCTTTTTTCCACCACATAGAATGGGGGTCACCCCAGTGATGAGAACAGGATTCTGGATCAGTTTAATGTCTGAATCATCAACTTTTTGTGATTAAAGAGGGGATCAAAGTCATGAGGAAAGATCTCTTCATTTCTTTGTGTCATCACACTAAACATAAATGTGAATTTCCATCAGCAGAAATTAAATAGCTGTTTCAACAGAGCTCTTAAGTTTAGACACACACACACAAAAGCCAAACATCTGAGCAAGAAAATGATGTAAATTGAAGAAAATTAAACGGCCTCAAGAAGAGGCCCTGCCCATTTAAAGCAGACAGACTTCTCCAAAGAGTGATGATGAGAACGACTTGTTCCAGCTGCCCTGTGACTCAGACTGGCATATAATGTAATAACTGGCCAGGGCAGTGCTGGGACAGCTAAGTGGGGGAAGAATAAAGGCCAAGTACTGCTTTGGTTCAGAAGATGTGAAAACTTCAAGTAACTGAACACCAAGCTATTTAACATCTCTGGCTCCCTGCAATGTCCCACCAGTCGACATACCTACAGTGCACATATGCAAGTAAAGCACAAGCACAGGGATGAGAGTAGATAAGTTTGAGCCTAACTGTATCTGAAATACTTATATCTGAAAACCTCATCACTTGGGTTCTGAAAAGAGAACTGAGTACACCTGGAGATACGGTGAAGATCTCAAAATGACCAGTCCTTTAGGGAGCTTCAGGCTTGGGCTGTGCATCCTAAGAGAGGATCTCAAAGAGACACAGTTGTGGAGTCCAGCAGAGATTGTTTGATGAGATGAAAAAAGCAAGACAAAAACAATCAAAATGGACTAGATAAGTCTCTTGATATCAGCATCTGTGATTCTTTTGCTCTCAGCATTGTGACACTGAATTATTTGCCTCTATTGTCTTGACTAAGACCTATTGAAATGCAAAACAGCATATCTCAGGCAATGTGTTAAAATCACTTCAAGTCTCTGAGTGATATTAATGATCACCAGCTGAGGGTGAAGTGCAGCAAGGTGAATGGTCTGATGAACGGCAGATGACAAACATCCACCTTTCAGATGAACTTCTGTCTCTGCACTTCCATGCACTCTCTCACTACACCTCGCCACATCCTACTCTTTACCTTACTCATCTTCATCACTGTCCTGGAAGTTATCCTCATATTTGTTTTTTTAAGTAGAGAGCTGAAGCAGAAGGGAATAAATGGCTTGTCTAAGGTCACTCGGGACTGCCCAGGTCTCCAGCACTGGTGCAGGCAGAGACCTCCACACTTGCACTTTTGGAGCTGCAAATTCTTATGGCTGGTTGGTCCTTCAGGATGTGCTCAGAGCTCTGCTGCTTCCTCCCTTCATAACAGCCTCTACATCACCAGGCATAGCAAAACCTGTCACGAGGAGGCAGTTAAGAACATAAGTACCAGCGTCAGACCTTGTGAAAGTGCTTCAGGTTTGGTGTATATGCTCTAGGAGCTGCCAAATTTAAAGACACTCAAGAAGATTTTCACAGAAGTATTCACAGCGACAGCCTGTCTCCACAAGTCTATCAATAATGCTCAAGCGTCAACACTTCCAGGCTAGGATCTTAAGATGCCCTCAACTGCTATAGGGTTGCTAATGGCCATTATCCCTGTTTCATAAATAGGGAAAGTCAGGCACACAATAAAAAAACAATTCTTCTGCAGTAACTTACAGATCAGAGTTGAAATTAAAAAAAAAATAAAAAATTAAATCCTGGCTTGAGTATCCTGCATTATCTACAAAGTGATTGAACCACTCCTCTCAGAGTTTTCCATTCCCTCTCCATCAGCCCCACCTTCCTCCAATTTCCAATCATGTCTCCCTTTGCTATTGTCAGTTCCCTTCCTATAGTTTTTCCCACTGCTCCTCTCCCAGCAATGATCCCTTCCTCCCTGTTCTGCAGCTTTGCCTCAGGTCTTTC